>NW_017732009.1:39820-69496 GCF_001890085.2 Hipposideros armiger | reverse complement strand
CAATGGGTGATTATTTTATAATGTATACATATATAAAAATGCCCATGTTTTATACCTTAAAGAAATACTCGTATTGGTCATTTATGTATCAATAAATATAGGAAAATAAAGATATGACTGTAAGCATTGAGACATGTAGTCTGGACTCAAGAAGGGGCATGAAATGTGGTCATCAGCCCACAACTTCAGTTTCAGTCATGGAAATGGATGATATGACACAAGGAGAGCTTGTATAGATAGAAGAGAATTGGGTTGAAGATTTAATTCTGGAGAACACCAATGTTTAAAGGATAAAGTAGAGGAAGACCAGAAAGACAGAAAAGAACTGGTCATAAAAGGAGATAAAGAAAGAGAGAAATCGAGATAAAAGAGTTTGTCAACACTGCCATATGTAGACAAGAAGTACTATAAGTATTCAAAGTACCATTTGGAGTTCTTAACAATGAAGTCTTTTTCAGTGAGAACATTGGGCAGGGGAGGGGTATACAGAATAATGTCCCCCGTGTCCTAATCTTTGGAGTCTGTGAATATGCTAGGTTACATGACAAAGGAAATTTTGCAGATGTAATTAAATTAAGTAACATGGAATGGGATCCAGGTGCGCCAACCTCATCACAAGCATCCTTAAAGGGGAAGAATCTTTCCTGGCTGTAGTCAGAAGGAGATGTGACTATGAAAGAGATAACCAAAGAAATGCAACAACACTGCAATATTTAAAGATGGAAAAAGGGGAACTATGAACCAAGGAATGTGGGCAATCTCTAGAAACTAGAAAAAAGCAAGGGAACATGTTCTCCCCTAGAGCTTCCAAAAGGTGTCCACACCTTAATTTTAACCTAGTGAGACCATGTCAGACTTCTATGGAATTATAAAACAAGAAATAGATGTTATTTTAAGCCACTAAATTTGTGGTGATTTGTTACAAAAGCCATTGGAAACTAATATGGAAAGAAGGGACAGTAGTCAGGACAGAAGCTGGATCACAGTAGGATGATGAGTGAAGACAATTCATTCAAAACTTTGATTTGTAAGTGGAAAGAGCATTAACAAGAACAGCACGGAGTTTTCAGAAAGGAGTTTTGTGATAGTTTTTAAGACAGGGATTATAGGAGCATGTTTAAATGCCGATAGAAAATATGATAGGAAAATGGAGCAGAGGTCCTTGGGAAGGCGGCAAAAGTACAGTATGAAAAGTAGAAACACAGGATCAGCTTAAAAACGTCAAATAACAGAGATTCAGAAGGCAAAAAGAAACTGGGTGAGGGACAGGAGACTTGTGAACCTACGGTTCTGATGGCAGGAACTCAATTTTATCATTACATACACAACCTGATTGTCCTTTCCTGGGCAGTTAAGAGTTAGAAAGCCAGGGAAAAGAGAAAATCATTGAGGTTTAGAGAAATGAAGTGACTTATTCAGAATCACACAGAGATCTTCTGATGTTTCAATTTCCTCAGTTGTGACATATTAAATGTAATAATGCATTAAAGTGCAATGTCTGGTATACAGTAACTGCTTAATACAATATGGCAGTTATTATTGTAGGATAAGTTATACCTCTGATATCCTGTATAGCTAGAGTTTAGAAGCATAGGATATCTAGTAAGACAAACCTAGGTTTGAGTTTCAGTTTTGCCACTTACTTGCTATGTGGCTTTGGGCATAGTGATTAATACCTACTAGATAGGTATTCTGGCTTCATGTTTTGTGCCTTTCCACTATGCCACACTGTCTAACTTTAAATAATTATATAAATGCCTACTCTGGGGCTGAGAATTTAATAATGTGTTCTGCCAAGCCCCAATAATGTTAGAAGCTTTACAGCTTCTTGAAGGGAAGATTTTGCCACCCCAAAATATACCTCTTTGGCCTATTGATTATTTGGGGCTGCTTATTTTTAAGAAACAGCAGACATAGGAGAAGCTCTGAAAACCTAGTAGAAATTACCCTTTTGTAAGAGACATTTATATTTCTAAGGGAAATCTCCTTTTGTAAGGTTATCCTCTTCTCTGTACCAGGAAGAGGAAATTCTTACCAGTGGAGAAGGCAATGACTTAAATCTTCATTACAACCACACCTTTGTTTATTATGCTTTTCCTGGTAATCTCCTATAACTGCCCTCCCCAGGTCCCCCCCATCAACATTTTTTGTCTTTACAAGAGTTGGTGTTTAAGTTGATGACTTGGTCTATTTCAGAAAGTTACTCAGTTTTCCTGTGGTCTTTCCCATGTATACAGTAGATATACATGTCATTAAACTTCTGTTTGTTTTTCTCCTGCTAATCTGTCTTTTATTTCAGGGAAGCCTTAGCCAATAACCTACAAGGGTGGAGGAAATTTTTTTTTCCTTCCCTGCACTATTTGATGGTAACAAATGCTGTAGGACCTATAGTATTTGTGCCTTACATTCTACAAAAGAATTTAACTATTTGCCAGCTGTCACAATTCTGTGAACATGCTGGGAAGAAAGCACGACAGTGAACAGCTCTGTTTAGTTATCAAGGATTCAAACAAACTCAACAGAAAAAAGAAAAATCTAAAAAGCTGCTCTTTATCTTGATGAATATGTAAATATTCATGATAACATTTGATGATGGTACTGTATTTGAATAAAACATAAAGAAATATTTTAATCAAGTCAGCCAGCATATGAAACAGAAATAATCTTCCTTTTCAGGGTTCTTGAGTGGATGATGGGATGCTGTCTGATTTATCAATGATTGGCTATTTACTTGTATAGTTAAAATTCATCTCTTCCTTTCATCATTTTGAAGGGACATTGATTTCAATAAAAACCTCAAAATGAGAAGAACAAGAAATTTAAATCCACAAAGTGAAAGTGAATGGAGGAAGGCACATAAAGTTCAGAGGAAGTCAAGAGAGGAAATGGGACAGATTTTAACTGCAATGATTGCCTCCAAGTTTTATGTGGGTTGTGGATATTTTGCCTGATTCTATGAGCTCACCCAAGTATTCCAGTAAGGGTGACAGCAGGCAGGGTAAAGTGTCATACTCAAGCTGGCCACACAAAGTCATCTTGTTGCGGGGAATCCAGACAGAGAGAGAGGACACCAAGCTGTGGGAAGCAAATTTTATTAATGCCGGCACTGGCTCAGCAGATTCATATCCAGAGGCTGAGCCCCGACCCGGGTGGGACTCAGGGCTATATACCGTGAAGTTTACAGTTTGGCAGCTAAGATTTATTATTAGAGCGTGTGTTCATTGTGCCAGTTCCTGAATGGCTCCTGGGTGAGGTAGGAATTTGGAAATATTAAATGCAGAAGTCTTGATGACCGTAGTGTCCAGGAATGTCTTTGTCTGAAGCCTGCGCGAAATCCTTAGTGACCACATGGTCTGAAAAGGCCTTTGTTTAGGGCCCACTGCCACATTTACCCCTTTAATGCTCGAACCCATACGTAGGTTAGAGAGCATCATCTCCTTCGACAGGCTGCTGGCTTAGGGGTTGGTACCTCCGTAACATGAGGACCTTAACTGCAGTCTTATGTTCTACAATGGTCTCTATGAGGGAAGAGGTAGAGGGAATGACAAGGGGGAGACTGCAGGGTAAAAGGAGGCATGTTCCAAGGAGCAGGAGGACAATTGAAATTAACATTTTAAATCCCCCAAGGGTGGAGAACCATCCTCCAAATAGGCTCTCGGGGTCCCATCCTGAACATTTTTGAACGGGGACATGGGCAAGCTTTCTAATAGTTGTGGCAATAGCGGAGATAGCTTTGCCAGTGTCGTCAGTCTGTAGACAACAGTTCAACTGATTAAATTTGTCACAGACACCACCTTCTTCAGCTAGTAAGTAGTCCAGTGCTAGGCGGTTTTGATAAATAGCGGCCTTCATCTGGGTCTGTTGGGTAGCGAGGAGCTCTAACGCTGTTGCAGTTTTATTGGTAATTATTTCTAGAACAGCCTGTAATCTGATAATATGGTTGAGCATGTAAATGGGGGTACAGTATCCCCAAGTCCCATTCTGAGCCCAAGTAGCTGGGCCATAATATTGGATGATTTGCTGGGGAGGCCATTCATCTTCCCCCCAGGTTTGATGCACCCCATATTGAGGGACCTTTTGGGCTTCATATGCAAATCCTGGTATAAGGGGGTGCCTAGCTCTTGGCCAGCTTGGTTAGGAAGGAGGAAGAAGCCAGGCTGGATTATACCAACTGTACACCTCCCAGTCCAGTTGGAGGAGAGATGGGAGTATGCTCCTTTGCCACAGATCCAGAATAAGCCATCGGGTGCTGCCCAGTGGGTGCTCAGGGTAGAGTTTAAGTTATCTCATATAGTACTAAGGGCCAGGAGTGCATGGAAGAGGTTACCGCTGCCATTAGGAAAGGTGCAGTTGGCAATGGAGGAGCTAGTGTCTAAGAGGGAACAGGAGGTAAAATTGACAATAGGGCTCCAATACCAGGTTGGGGCTTTTGGCCACCAGCTGAGAGATGAGCCAGTTAGGTTCTGGACTCTCCTGCATGGGGTGTCTCCCACACATTGGGTGTAGGACATGCCTGTCCGGCTGAGACATTCTTCTCTGATTACTTTGGAGGAGAGAACCCACCCTAGGGGTCGTTTCTGTGAAGGTCGGATTGTGCTGCGGTTCCATTGGAGGAGGTCAAGGAGAGTTAGACTAGTTCCCTTACATGGCCAGTCTTCACTCATGAGTACACCGCCACACACCCAGCACCCCGTGACATTAAGTTCCTGGGCTATACATGCAGTGAGGTCAATAAAGAGGGTTTGTCCCCAGAGTTGGAAAACTCAAGGTTTTACCCAAGTTAGCCTTGAGTTGTCCATATAGTTGGGGCCCTGGGACCTGCTGATTGGAGGGCGATTTTGTGGCGGTCTGGTTGATAAGCCATTTAACCGTCTCCTGTACTGCCTCCTTTCGGGCCTGATCTTGGACGCCTCCCCCATCGGAGTATACAATGTGGGTTTGGTGGGTTCAACAGACGACCTGATTAGCCCTTTTAACTCCTGGGCAATTGTAACTGGCTATTGATTGTCGAGGAATGAGGCAAGACCAGTAGGATTTGTCTGTATAGGTACAGGCCTGAGGAGTTCTACCCTGATGGCACTGGGCCGGCATGTATGTGTAGGAGACAAAGGCTACCTGAGATGTTGTTCCCAGCCGAAAACACTGGAAGCATGATTTAGGGCACGAGGTAGTGATACCATTCCTGACTGGAAAAAAAGGGTGCGGGTGAGGATTAGAGTCCTTGGGATAAGCATCCTGCAAGGAAGAATTCCTCAAGCTTCACCCGTGTGTAGATAGGTCAGCTTCTGGTGTGACCAAAGCGGGACTGGTGATCTCTTCCTAAGGACCGGTAACACCA
Source organism: Hipposideros armiger (assembly GCF_001890085.2). NCBI lineage: Eukaryota > Metazoa > Chordata > Mammalia > Chiroptera > Hipposideridae > Hipposideros > Hipposideros armiger. The sequence goes on along the minus strand of NW_017732009.1, from coordinate 64,158 downwards.
CTGGCCATCTTTTTCCAGAGAGTAATCTTGAGGGGCTCGGAAAGGTCAGAGGTGCAGTTCCAGCTAGCAGCTGCAGGTTTTAATCTGCTGTGGTGTATCCATGGAGTGATCTCTGCAACCTTAACTGTCATGGGGGTAGACAAAATGACAGTAAAGGGGCCCCTCCACAGGGGTTTCAAGGGCTGGAGGTTCCATTCCTGAACCCAAACTGAATCCCCAGTCTTAAAGGGATGCACTTTAGTTGTTAAGATAATGGGGAGCCTCTCCTGTATCCATTGGTTGAGGTTCTGTAAAGTAGACCCTAATGCCTCAAGCTGTTGTCTTAAGGTTAGTTCTCCTATTTCTTTAAGGTTTCCTCGTAGGCCTCTAATGAGTGGAGGTGGCCTTCCATATATGACCTCATAAGGGGAAAGTCCCATCTTCTTGGTAGGAGCTGAGCGTATCCTCAAGAGCACTATTGGAAGGGCCTTGTCCCAATGGAGGTGTGTCTCTTGGCACAGTTTTTTTAGGTGGGACTTGAGGGTCCGATTCATGCGTTCTACTCGTCCTGAGCTCTGTGGGCGGTAGGCAGTATGTAGCTTCCAAGTGATGCAGAGGAGCTTGGCTAAGAGCTGGATTACTTCGGCTATAAAGGTGAGACCATTGTCAGAGCTTATTGAGAGTAGCAGCCCAAAGGGAGAGATTATTTCTTGTAGCAATAGCTGGGTGACTTCCCGTGCCTTTTCTGTCCGAGTGGGGAAGGCTTCCACCCACCCTGAGTAAGTGTATGCAAATACTAAAAGATATCTAAGAACCCTGGAGCGTGGCATCTCAGTGAAATCTATTGTGAGATCTTCACATGGGGTGCCGCCAGTATGTTGAACTCCTGGGGATAGGATTGGTTCTTGACATGGGTTGTTGTGAGTACAAACATGACACTGTTCACAGACTATTTGTGAGATACTGGAGAGTCAGGATACATAGAAGTACCTATTGAGGGTTGATTCTAGGGCATTTGGACCAAAGTGGGTCCGTTGGTGGAACTGCTTGACAAAAGCCGGGGCTAGGGTTTCTGGTTATGACGATGTGGCCATCTCGAAATTTCCACCGTCCGTTACGGAGATGGCTTCCTCCTTCAGACTTGAACCAGGCCTCTTCTTGGTGGGAATATTTGGGATCCCATTCAGCTACAGGGCTGGGAAAGAGGGAGGCTGTTAACGTTGGAGGTTTGAGGGTTTCGTCAGCTGCAGCTAATTTGGCTGCTTGGTCCGCCTTGTGATTTCCCTGGGCTGCAATGGTGTCACCCTTTTCGTGGCCCCTGCAGTGTATGACTGCCACCCTTTTGGGTGTCCATGCTGTTTTTAGGAGATCTAGCATCTCTTGTCCATATTTAGTTTTTTTTCTCCTGAATTGATTAATCCTTTTTCTTTGTATAAAGCCACATGAACATGGAGGGTAGTGAAGGCATACTTAGAGTCGGTATAAATATTGGCTCATACCGCAGCTATCAGCTGAAGGGCCCGAGTCAAGGTCACGAACTCCATCTTTTGTGTTGAGGTCCCCTGTGGGAGGGGTTTTGCTTTAATGATGGTGTGTATGGTTACTACAGTGTATCCAGCCAAATGTTTATTTTCCTGGACGTAGCTGCTACCATCAGTGTAGTATTTTACATTGGGGCCTATAAGAGGTTGGTAAGTCAGGTCCAGCCTACTGGAGAACACTTTGTCCATGACTTTGATGCAGTCATGGCCTGGGGGCCCAGGCCTTACATGCTGTAAAGTGGCTGGGTTTAAGGTCCGTACCACCTCAAGGTGGACTTGTGGGTTTTCACACAGTAGCTCTTGGTACTTGGCAATCCTGGCGTTGGTAAGCCAATAATATCCCTTATGATCTAACAAGGCTCGAACTGAGTGTGGAGCCCAGACAGTTAATTCCTGACCCAGGGTCAGCTTGTCAGCCTCAGACACCAGGGAGACAGTTGCTGTCAGTGCCCTCAGACAAGGTGGCCATCTTAATGCCACTGAGTCAAGTTGTTTTGATAGGTAGGCTACTGGCCAGTGTCAATCCCCTAGCAGTTGGGTAAGGACCCCTACTGCTATTCCCATGCATTCATGTAAGTAGAGAAGGAAAGGCTTGGTGATGTCCAGGTGTCTTAGGCAAGGGGCATGAATGAGAGCCCGTTTAAGCTCAGTAAAAGCATTCTGTTGTGGAGACTCCCACAGAAAAGATTTACATTCACCTCCCTTTGTGGCTTCATAAAGGGTTTTGGCTATAGTAGAGAAGTTGGAGATCCAGATCCTACAGAAGCCTGCCGCCCCTAAGAATTCGCGAACCTGTTTCCGAGTAGTGAGGACAGGGATGGTACATACTGCCTGCTTCCTTTCTGGGCCGAGCTGGTAGTGTCCTTGTGACAGGTGGAAACCAAGGTATTTGACCCTGTCTTGGCATATCTGAGCCTTTTTCTTGGAGACCTTGTAGCCTGCTTCCCACAAAAGCTTAAGGACGTGATATGTACCCTGCATGCAGTCATTATAGCTCTTCCCAGCTAGTAAGAGGTCATCTACATATTGGAGCAGTACACAAGCAGTTTGGCTGGCTGGAAAGGGCTTTAGGTCTGAAGCCAAGGTGGCCCCCAAAATGATTGGGGTGTTCCTGAAGCCCTGTGGTAGGCTTGTTCACATTAGCTGGCCTTTGTTCCCATTTTCAGGGTTTTCCCATTGGAAGGCAAAGAGTGGCTGGCTCTGTGGGGCCAGACGAATACAGAAGAAGGCGTCCTTGAGGTCCAGGCAGGTGAAGTGGGTTTCTTCAGCTGGGATGAGGCCCAGAAGAGTATATGGATTGGGAAAAACTGGGTGTAGAGTAACCGTTGTTTGGTTTACTGCTTTCAGGTTCTGCACTAGATAGATTCCGACTTTTGGACTGGAAGCAGAGGTGTGTTCCAAGGTGACTGACAGGGACGAAGAATCCCATATTTTAGGAGTCTGTCCAAATATTTTTGGATGCCAACTCGTGCATTCTGGGGAATGTAATGTTGTTTGTGGCGTACTGGTTCTATCCCAGGTTTAAGCTCTACAACTACTGGGGACGCATGTCGTGCCAGATCTGATGAGTTGTCTTCCGCCCAAACTCCCGGTATTGAGAAGGGGAGTACGGGTCCCTCTTGGATCTCTTCTACAAGACCAAAGAGTTGCCATTTTTCCTCCCGAGGTATGGTGAGGGACATAATCTTAACCCCTGATTTGCCCAATGTTAGTTCAGTATTGCCACTGTGGTTAAAGGTGATTTGAGCCTGGTGCTTTCCTAGTAGATCTCTCCCCAATAATGCTACAGGGCAGTCTGGCAGGTAGAGGAACTGATGAGTAATTTCTCAGCCTCCCAGGGTTCATTGTCACGGCTGTAAAAAGGGCCGACGGACTCGTCCTCCAGTGGCACCCGTGATGGTGACCTGCTTTTGGGAGAGGGGGCCTATTGGCTGTATTACAACACAATGTTTAGCACCCGTGTCAACCATAAAGTCAGTGGGTTGGCCCCCAATTAACATTCGGACCATAGGCTCCTGGGGGCCTAGCTGGATGGAGCCTGGTCTGGCCTACTCTTCCCCATAATCTTCCATGTGAGCAAGTCCAGTGAAATCGTATCCAAAAGGGCCTGGCATCTATTGGGTAATGGGCGGGAGGGGCTCAACCCCACCTCTGGGGATTCAGACCTGTTGGCATCTTCCCCAACAGCTGAGGACATTTATGTTTTCAGTGGCCACGTTGGTGGCAGTAAACACATTGGTCGTATCCCAGTCTTGGCCTCCTGGAGTGTGGCCCACTTTGATGTCGCCCTCACTGGGGTAGTCCCAGGTTTTGGATAGCGTTTTGTCCCGGGGTTCAGCCCTTCCGACAAGCACAGCAGCCAGAAAGTCTACCTTTATCTTCATCTTCTGATCCGCCTCTCGGCGAGCCTCCTGGTCACGGTTGACATAGACTTTGGTTGCCACTTTGAGGATCTGGCTGATATTCATGTCAGCAAATCCATCCAGTTTTTGAAATTTCTGCCAAATGTCACCCTGGGACTGCCCGACGAAAGAAGCATTGACCATCCACTAATTCTCGACAGTCTCAGGGTCAAAGGGAGTGTAGAGATGAAATGTCTAACAGTCTTTTATAAAATTGGCTTGGGCTCTCCTCTGGTCCTTGGAGGACTTTAGAGATCTTGTTTATATTGATTTTTTTTTGTTACCATCCTTTAGGCCTCCTATAAAGGCTTCTTGATACCGTTCCAGCATCTGGAAGTCCTGGTCGTCTTTGAGGTCCCACTGGGGGTCTTCCTCAGGGAAATGGTTCTGGGCATACAGTTGAATGTTTAAGGTCCTGGGTGCGGCATGTTCCTCCAGCCATTTTATAGCTCCCTGGGTGACTTGCCAGCGTTCCTCAGTGTTGAAGAGAGTTAGGAGGAGCTGGCGACAATCAGCCCAGGTGGCCGATGCATTTGAATGATTGACTGAAAGAAGTCAGTCAAACCCTGTGGCTTTTCAGTACATGATGGGGTATGATTTTTTTCAATTTAAGAGATCAGTGGTTGAGAAGGGCTGATACACAAACATGCGTCGGCCTCCCTGCATCTGGCCTTCCTGATCATAGCAGATGGGGCCTTTGGTTTCCCGTAAGGGGAGCTGAAGAGCACCAGTCTCAGGGCCCTTTGTCTGCAGCCCCTTATCTGTGGGCCCATATGGGGTCATGACCTGAGGTGGTGGTGTAGCAGAAAACTCCAGGAAGCGGGTGGTGGGTGGAGAAAGTTGAGCCTGTGAGGGTGGTGCTGGGGGGCTGGGCTAGCATCTAGGAGGCTCGCGGAAAGGGTGAGTAGATAGGCAAATAAGGAGGTGGGATTTCCTCCAGGTCTGAAGACAGGACCAGCTTTTGACCTTCTGTTTTGTCCTTAGGAGGCTTCTGTGAGGGGATTATAACTCGTGCCAAAAGAATTCTGCTCTGGTTTTCCAAACAGGACTTCAACCAAGGGGGTTGGGTACGTGCAATAGCCTCCCATGAGTCAACGTAAGGGAACTGATCGGGGTGACCGGGGCTGCCGGTAACAACGAGGTAAACTTTCCTAATGAGGTCTCTGTCTAAGCTTTCCCCTGCTGGCCATTTGACACCGAATGACGGCCAGTCAATCTCACAGAAGGTTGGAGCTTCTGGGGGGGTCATCTCAATGCTATAATCCCCTGAGAACCCCTTCTTAAAAATTTTTAACATACATCCTAACGGAGTCGGAGTACTCTGTCGCCCACCCATGGCACAACCTGAAATCAGCACAACACACACTTAGAGATTCATTTTGTCTGTCTCTGGCCGCTCCCCGCATGAGGATATTTTAGGTGCCTCTTAGCAATTGGTGGGTCAGTACAAGCCCCCGATTCGGATCACTAAACCATACGAGACAATTTTGCAATGCCACCCTAAGCCATATGAGGTGCACCACGGACCCACGGATTGGGACTCCCCACTCACTTCGCAGGCAGGCTGCGTCTCATTTACACAGACTCAGACACATTCATTCTCCACCTGCCACCCTCTTCCTGGGAGTCACAGTTTCTCAGAAATTGAGATACCCGGGTGACCCCGGGAGATGATCAGTCTCCCCTTCTCTCCGCTGATGGACAGGCTGCCTTAAGGGACCCAGGTCCTCACCTGTCTGGTCAGGCAGTGCTCCGAAGCTGGTTCCCGTAGCCCTCAGGCTTCCTTTGTGCTCCCGGTTCGGTGCCTCGTGGCCAGCAGGGGAGACGTCTCCACTGACGGACAAGGGTCCACTGGCGCTGAGTGGAGTGTGTGTCTCTTCTCGTCCAGGGGACCTGGGCCTCCATAAGAAGGGAGGCAAAAATATCTCCGTCTCCGTCTCCTGGGTGAGCCCCCAATTATGTTGCGGGGAACCCAGACAGAGAGACAGGACACCAAGGCATGGGAAGCAACTTTTATTAATGCGAGCACAGGCTCAGCAGATTTACATCCAGAAGTGAGCCCCGACCGGGGTGGGACTCGGGGCTATATACCCTTAAGTTTCCAGGTTGGCAGCTAAGATTTATTATTAGGACATGTGGCCATTGAGCCAGTTCCTAAATGGCTCCCGTGTGTGGTAGGACTTTGGATATATTAAACGCGGAAGTCTTGATGACCCTATAGTCCAGAAATGTCTTTGTCTGAAGCCGGCGCAAAATCCTTAGTGACCACATGGTCTGGGAAGACCTTTGTCTAGGGCCTACTGCCATAGTAATAGGTAAGTTGTGCCCTCTTAGGAATCTAATATATCCTAGAGCATAAGAGTAAATCATTCACATATTGGATTAGAGTAGAATTTCTGGAAAATTTAACATTACTTAAATCAGCTTTTAGTATCTGATAGAAATGGGTGGGACTCTCTGGTATAGCCTTGGGGCATTACTATCCAGGTAAACTCTGACCTTTCCAGGTGGAAAAGCAATTTTTAGCCCCCCTTTTAAAAGGTAACCTTGTATAATGAGCGGATTTCAGCTAGTGTATTAGGCCTCAAAGGATATTGGCAAATATAAGGTAGAGGCAAAGTTTTATCAACGTTTGTTTAAACAGGAGTGACTGACTTAGTCTTGTCAATTTTCTGCACTGGAAAAGGCCTGAAGTTGTACTGGAACATCCTGTAACAAGCATCAGTCAGTCTCAAAACTAGTTTTATCTCATGTACTTTCTTTTAAAATCATTTCCCCAATCTGATTAATTTAATCCTAAATATATTTCACCCTCTTGGGAGGATATGTGAGCATCATCGGTTAGAAAGTCTCACACTATCAGGTAATTGGGCAGATTTGAGTAGTAAAACTAGATGTTGCCCCTTAACATTTCCTAGTTGGAAGGGAACAGGTTCTGATTTAAAAACAGACATTGGTTGATTAGGTAGGTGTCCCTACCATTTTAACAGAAGCTTTACTCCAAGAGGAAGGGCAACTTAGCCAGGAGGTGTTAATAGATAAATAGCCCAAGTATTAGTAAGAAAGGGAAATGCCCTCATACTCCTTTGAGCAGCCCTATGCTTCCTCCTATATTTCTCTTTTTCTAAATCCCATTTCGGTTTTCTACAATCCTTAAGGTGACCTGACTTTTTACAATAAAAGCAGATCCCTCTACATGAGTTTCCCTTGTAAAACTTATTTAGTAATTTTGTTGCTTTGCTCTCAGAAAGCATTAGGAGTGTTAATTGGAGTAAAATAGAAAAGCTAGGATCATAAGTTCATTCTAACACTTAATTCAATTTCCTTTGTGTACTCATCAGGGTCCTAGAGAGGGTTGGGGGAAATATTTTGATTTCTTAGTTCTGCCTGCATACAACTGTGGATTTCCCTCTGCCCAAGACCAGCTCCTCTCCAAAGAGAGCTGCAACAGAGGTGCAGAAGAGAGAGACAGATGAAAAGGAGAGCAAGTCCAGACAAGTAAAGCACATATTGGGACAGTCGAAGAGGGAAAAGTGGGGTGTTGGCATTTAGCAGCTTCAGAAACCTTTAGTTCAGAGACAGTCTCTAAAATTTTCTTACTAACTTCCTGGAGAGAAGAACATCTTCCTGTACCATTTCAGAGGCTTTTAGTTGCCAGTTGAGGTAAGCTTCCCATTTCATTTAGTTTCACCTTTAAGCCGGCTTTTTCTAATTGTGTACAGAAAATTTTAGATGTCAAAAGAGCTCCATTTTGGCCATCTTAAATTGATACCACTTCTAGATAAATCTTTCCATGTCTGTAAGTACTTATAAGACTCAGGAACTTTACATCTATCTGCAGGAAAATTATAGTGCTAGAATCTGGGATCTTGCTGGCCTTTGAGGCACAATTTCCCATGTTAAGTTTTAGGGATTTTTTTGAGATCTGCAGTCTGAACAAATATCTAGTGATATTATGTAGTGGGTTGAAGTGTGCTGTTTATGGGTTGAGCTCCAAGGGCTGTCACCTCCAGTCACTTCAACCCTCTTATGTGCCTCGGTTTCTCTCCCCAGCTCTCTGGTACAACTGTGAGGACTCAGAGTGCTAGGTAACCAGCCTTTATGTGCGCATCCCCAGACAAGTCAAATATATAATTATAGTTGTGTTGGAAATCCCTATGGGGCCACTGTACATTTTCAGGAATATCCTGAAACACCCCCGCAAAAATTCTTAGTCACCTAAGAATACCTGAAATTTAAGCTGGAGGGAGTAAATGCCCCTATCTTCGGAGCTGAACAAGTTCATACTCTCATTTATCCAGCAAAAAGTTTTGTTCAGACTCGCAGTAAACAATTCCAGTTGAAAAGCCAAAATTAAAACCAGACATTCATTTTGTTCTCCTTTCCAAGAGTTATCTTAGCTTTTGTCCTTTGCCTGGGTTATCTCAACCCTGCCACCTCAAGGATTTAAAAGCAGCTCAAATAAAGCTACGCTTTCTTACCTTAAAACATGAATGTCCAGAATTCCAAGAAAAGCTCACCCAAGTTAACCCGGTGGCAAGCAGGGAGCCAGTGGGGCACAATGGGCTCCTGCTGGTACCTAGCATGGAATCCGGGTCCACTGGGTGTTCCTGGGTGGGCTTCTTTGGAATCCTGCCTGACTACACCAAGTAATGTCGATGAAAAATATCCAGCCTAAGAGAAAATTTGCAAGATTTTATTTGAGCCAAACTGACAACAATTGCCTGGAATCAGTCTCAACAGATTGAGAAAATGCTCCAGAAAATGGCCGTTTTGTCACTTATTTTATATATTAGAATCAAAGGAGGAAAGTTACATGAAATCCATTGGTTTTAGATTAAGAGGGTGGGAGGAAGTAAAGCAGGACATCTCTGGGATTGGATAAAAAGTAAAATGGAGAGACACTGGCTCCTTTTACATTAGTAGGTACAGCATAGTTAATAGCATTTTACAGTAGAGATAGTATTTGAGGAACAAGATAACAATGAGGGATTTTGTAGTGTCCTGCTCTGGTATGGTGGGTTGTGCCACCTGGGGAATCTGGAATAAAAGATTACTCTCATATCACAAGGGTATGTTATCTTAGATTTAAAAAAGACAACAGACAGGCTTAAGGTAAAAATTGACCTTTGTCAAGGAAGCTACAGGCCAAGAATGTGACTTCCTGCTATGGCCCACAATAGTTAGGAATTTTTATGTTCATGCCGTCCTCTGTGGTTATTTTCAGTCTCCTGAGTTTGTCAAGTTTAAAATGCGGCCTCTTTTCTGTCCACAAGTGATACATTCTCAGGGAAGAGAAAGGGCTGAGCTGAGGTAGGGGAGAGGGAGAGGGAGAGGGAGGGAGGGAGAGGGAGAGAAAGAGAGAGAGAGAGAGAGAGAGAGAGAGAGAGAGAGAGAGAGAGAGAGAGCTCTTGTCCTGAGGACATAGTTTGTTGGGTGGGGTGAGGGAGTTACATATTGATTTGTCAGGAAAAGGTGGTACCCATGCTCTTCTACAGGAGGACATGACCTCTTAAGATGGGTGGAGGTCTGTTGACTCAGATTTTTATCTAGCTCCAGACCACCTCAGGTCATCTGTTGTTGTAAAAACAGATACATGCCCGTTTCTGAAGGCAGTTAATAAAAGCTATTTATGAGCTTTTTCTGTAGGCACCATAGACCCCCTCCCACCTCTCCTCCTTCTACATTTTCTAACTTCTATGTAAGTTTACTAAATAAGGTTTGCTAGGGAAACTCCTATAGAGGAGGCTGCTTTTATTGTAAAAAGTGAGGTTGCCTTAAGAAGGATTGTAGAAAACAAATGGGATTTAGAAAAAGAAAAGAAACAAGCAGGCATAGGGCTGCTCCAAGGACTATGAGAGCGCATTTCCCCTTCTTAGTGAGATAGAAAAATTATAGGGAATCAGGGAAATGGCCACAGTAGAAAGAATTAGGGCAGAAACCATAACAGAGCCAAGAGAAAGAATTTTAATAGCTGAGTGATAGGTTTAAGTCACAGGACCCTGCCAGGCTGACAAACTTGAGAGGGGGAGGAAGAGATGGGTTGTTTTTGTCAAACCCTATAACAAAGAAGTCAGAAGTTAGGGTTTCACCTCCAGAGGGGGGGATTAAGACAGGTAAGTTAATATAACATAAGGCAGTCAGGAACTCCTTGATAGAATAAGCAGAAGACAATGAGATCTTCAAAGCCCCAATCTTGAGATAACATAATCCTATCAGAACTGGGGCATCAATTACACTATGAGGCAACTAGACAGTTTTGAGAAAATGCCTCCTCCAGGCTAAGTTCCTCCCCAGATATGCAAGAAAAATACATATAAAAGGAGTAGTTCCCCACCTAATGCGAGCACCCCGGTTGGGACCCCCTCTCATTTCAAGAGCTATAACTTTCTGCTCTAATAAAACTATTCTCTGCAAAAGTTTGCCTCTCTGGTCTGTGTCTCCGTTCTTCAGCTTCACAAGACTACTGTCCAGGTGCACATGAAAGCACATCCTGCTTCGTTAGTAATACTTTAGGAGAAATTGAAATTAGCATAAAAGGAAAAACTACTAAGGTCCTTGTAGATACTGGGGCTACTTTACCTGTTCTTCACACTACCTGACTAAGTTGCCCTCTCCCTCAGAGTAAAGCTTCTGCACAAATGGTAGGGACATCTAATCAACCAATGTCTGTTTTTAAATCAGAAACTCTTCCCCTCCAGCTAGGAAATGTTACAGGGCAACATATATTTTTACTCATCAAATATGCCCCAAATCATCTAATAGGGTGAGACTTTCTTGAAACCAATGACACCCACATATTCTTCTCCCAGAGGGTGAAATTTATTTAGAAGTAAATGAATCAGATTGGGAAAACCATGATTTTAAAAGAAACTACATGAGAGTAAACTAGTCTTGAGACTGACTGAACATTTATTGCAGGACATTCCAATGCAACTTTGGGAACTTTCCAGTACAGATATTGGCAAGATTAAGTCAGCCACTCCTATTAAAATAACTACTGATAATACTTTGCCTCTACCTAATATTTGCCAATATCCTTTAAGGCCTGATGCACTAGCTGAAATTAGCTCATTATACAAGATTCCTTTAAAAGAGGGAGCTTGGGATTCCATGTACAAACCCCTGTAATTCTCCTATCCTTCTAGTAAAGAAACCCAATGGGTAAGGATGGAGATTTACACAGGATATCAAAGCTATAAATAAAGATATCTTGTGGTTCCAAATTAATGTACCCTATTATCATCTATTCATGTATATACTGCCAATATTTTTCAGTGATAGATTTATGTAGTGCCTTTTTCAATGTTCATATTAAAACAAAACAAAACAAAGCAAAAAGCAGGAAATACCTCTTTGCTTTTCCACCTGGGAAGGCCACCAGTTTATTTGGACAGTAATGCCCCAGGGATATACAGAGTCCCACCTATTTCTCTCAGATGCTAAAAAGCTGATTTGAGTGATGTTGAATTTCCCAGAAATTCCACTCTAATCCAATATGTGGATGATTTTTTCTTATGCTCTAGGATATATTAAACTCCCAAAAGGACACAGGTTTCCTATTACAATAACTACCTATAAAAGGACATAAGATCTCAAAGGAAAAGTTTCAATTTTGTTTACCCCGAGTAAAATACCTTGGCCATCTCATATCTAAAGATGGGCTACTGATTAACCATGAAAGACTCAGAGGAATCCTATCCTTTTCTTTTCCACAAACAAACAAAAAACAACTTAAAGTATTCCTGGGTCTGACTGGATACTGTTACAATTGGGTTCCAAATTTTTCATTAATGGCCCAGCCTCTATATAGCTTATTAAAATCAGATCAACCTGATCTAATTCAATGGAATCCCGAAGGGAAACAAGCTAAAGGAGCTCTAGACAATTAAAACTCAGTAGTGAAAGGGCTCTCTCCCTACCTGACAGCCATCTCTGCTACAGTCATGTTATGCAAACAAACAGAAGAGATAGTTATAGACACTCATTTATATAGCTCATTCTGTTGAATCTCCACTGAACTCTCATCACACTCAACACTTCTGCAAGTCGACTGGCTTCTTATGAAGTATTTTTGCTTTCTGTGACTAATATTACTTTAACTAGATGTAACAGTCTTAATCCAGCAACTTTGCTAACTTTTATGAAGGATGAAGACATCCATGATTGTGTTTTGCTTACCGACCACCTTCTTGTTCTTAGGAATGATTTATAGGAAACTCTGATTGAAATAATGCTGACTTAATTTGATTTACAGATGAATCTTATCTGAAAGATGTACAGGGACATTACCAAGCTGGGTATGCAATGACTTCCATGGTGAACATAAATTGAAGGTTCTTATTTACCTGAATAAGATCTGCCCAACAAGCTGAATTAATTGTTCTAACACATGCTTGTCAATCAGCCATAGGTCAAATAACCAATATTTACACTGATAGTTGCTATACCTTTGGTGTAGCTCACAACTTCTGGAATGTTGTGGAAGCAGTGAGGCTTCTTAACTTCCTCAGGACAGCTCATAAAGAATGGAAAACAGGTTGCAGAATTATTAGATGTCATAGAACAACCAATAACAATTGACAATTATCAAAATTCCAGGGCATTCTAAAGTCACCACCATGGAAGAAAATAAAATAATTTAGCAGATGCTGCAGCTAGACAAGCAGCAATAAACAGTCAAATTATCCAGGCATGAAAATGTTTCTTCTCTCTATTAAGTCAATAAATGACTTTCATTTACAGTTCCAATGGGCACCTGCAGGGGAAAAAAAGAATGGCACCAAAAAGGGAAACTTTTGGCCCGGACAACAGATATGGCTTAGACCTCATCAGAAACCAATCTCACTTATAGGGGCTCAATTACCTGTATTTCAACAAAACATATACTAAAAATTGCCTACTGTTTATTAGGAAATGAGCTACAGAAATCAATAAAATGCCACATTTTCCTTCAAGAAGCTGATGACATGAGAAGGAATAGAGAAAGGAAAACAAGGAATTACAATGCAGTAACATAAGAGCATTGATAGGCATATATGCAAGGTTCTATGGAAACACATAGGAGGACTTTTAGTTCATTTTCAATGTAGGCTTAAGGAATAAGATGACACTTGACTTTGTAGGAAAGGAACACGAATTTTGCCTCTACCTTTATAGGTTCTTGGCTGAGACCACCCTCTGTAATAAAAGGAAGATTAGCAAGGGAAAAATGAACAGAAGTTTAATAATATATATACATGAGAGATACCTAGAAAAACTGAGTAACTCCCATAAATGGTCCAAGCTACATCCTTAAATACCATTTCTAGCTAGACAAAGGATGATTGGGGGGGCAGTTATGAGAAGTTACAAGGAAAAGCACACAGTAAACAAGGGTAACGTAGTTACGCAAATGGAGATTTCCCTTATACATGTGCAAATACATGTATAAATATCCTGTACAAAAGGGTAACATCTACTTGGTTTTTAGAGCTTGTACTTTGTCTGCTGTTTCTTAAAAATAACCAGCTCAAAATAATCCTTATGTGAAAAAGGCATATGTGGTCTGACAATTAAGTTCATGAACTTGTTGCAACGATGTTGTTAACCTTTTTTTTCATATACCAGAGCGATTATTCATTTGGAATTTGTACCAACTGGACAAATAGTTAACCAAGTTTGCTATGTGGAAGTGCTGAAATATGTGTGAAATAGTTAAACAACCTGAACTTTTCGCCAAGAATTCATGGCTCTTGATCATGACAATGCATCAGTTCACATGGCACTGTCTGTGAGGAAGCTTTTAGCCAGTAAACAAATATCTGTATTGGAACACCCCCCTACTCACCTGGCCCGGCCCCCAATGACTTCTTTCTTTACCTGGAGATAAAGGAAATATTGAAAGGAAGACATTTTGATGACATTCAGGACATCCAGTGTAATACGATGACAGATCTGATGGCCATTCCAGAAAAAGTTCCAAAATTGCTTTGAAGGGTGGCCTAGGTGCTGGTGTCAGTGCATATTTTCCCAAGGGAAGCACTTTGAAGGTGACAATAGTGATATTCATTAATGAGTTATGTAGCACTTTTTCTAGGATGTTTGAGAAATTAATTTTCCAATCTCTTATTTTGGGGCAATATATTCTGGTTTTTTTCAAGGTGAATCAGAAAATTCAGAGTAAGGAGGATACTCTAGGCATAAGAAACTACATATATAAAAGCATGGACATAAACAGGGAACCACCAATATATTATATGACTGGAGGGTAGGGGATGTCATGAGAGGATCAGTGGCAATTAGGTCAGAGTTAGACAGGAATTAGTTACATGATGCAATGTCCTACATGCTATTCTTGGGCATTTGAAGTAAGGTCACAAATCTGTTTTATTTCCAGAAGTGTTTCTCGATAGGTTTTCAGTGATCTCAGCACCCTTTGTTCATCTAGTTTCCCCTATAATTACTGTCCTCTTCATAGTAGTTACTTATTAAAGCTTCATTAACTTTGAACCTGTTGGCAGGCCAGTTGACTGAAACTATTGCCCTGAAACAGAGCAAAGATAATGGGCTTAATGAGTCTGGATTGGAAAATGTGCATGATGTAGTTAGTGCTGGACCCCATGAAATAGACAATCAGCTATACTGAAGATTCTCTTAAAGGATGGAATGATGCTAGTGAGGTACTGACCATTTCAAGCGAGGCAGCTTGAGTGAATGCTTTTATTGATGAGGCCACTCCAGGTCCTGGGTTTGTATCTTAGTTTTTCAGAGTGGAAACTCATTTTGATATTATTGTCCATGCTAATCAAAATCAGACATCTCTGATCTTTTGGAGGTCCATTTTCTTAATTTATTATAACAATTGTATACAACAGTATAGTTGGTGTCAATCTTTTGCACAGGGCACCCTCAGGATTGGCAAGTTCACTCTGGAGATGAAACGATGTATTAGAATATTGTTTTGTGAGCATATTCATAAAAAAGGGAATCTGATGTTCGCTTGGGATATTTCTATCAAGCTATGGTGGCCTGGCAGATTGTTCTTCTCCACTCCAGAAGTAGTCCTCTCTGGAGAACTCGTATTTGTTTTGAGATTCAGAGCACTGATTCTCCCAGACAGAGAACACTGACATATTATCACACATTGGATTTCCCTAGAATCCATGAAAACTCTCTCCCACCCCCACTTGTTATGATATTGCTTGTCACAGCCTGGCTTGCATTAATCATTGTTTCGTCTGGATGGAAACTGAGTTGACATTGGAAACACATCAGCAGCACATTTGTAAACCATCTCTTATGGTGGAAAGAATTTCTCTAGGTAGCCTGCTTTATCCGTTATTTTGTTTCACTTTCAGAAAGTAACAATTTCTAGTTTGATAGAAAATTATTGAGAATAGTTCCCTTTTTGAACCTGTGGCATCCCTAGATCCTTGTGCTAACTTAGCCAATTAAAAATCAAAATTGTTAAGCAGAAGAAAAAATCATGAGTTCTAGCTCAATAATTAGTGAAGATTTTTAAGGCACTAACATTCTTTTTTACGAATGAAATTGTACCCAGGACACATGTAAAAATATTAAAGCAGGGCTCTGGGAGAACACTGATCTATTTTTGTCTGTTCAATTTACAAAATGAGGCACATAAAAAAGGAGTGATTTTTCCAGGATAGATCATCTGGTCAGTGGTGGATCCAGAATTAAAAGCTAGATCTCCTAACCCCTAGTCCAGTGCTACTTTTACTCCATCATTTACTACTCATAAAACACGTACAAAGGCAAGGATAGAAAAGCAAACTGATATCTGCATTGAATGTTCACCGCAAGTACTCATTGACAATTATGACTAAAAAAGAAAAATCCCCATTGGAATCTTCAAATACTCTTTTGATGGAAAAACAAGACCTATAGAGGGATCATATTTGCTGTTGGAAATTTCCACCAGTGATCCTGTACACCAATACAAGTTCTGACAATTAGCTTCATGAACTCATCCTAGAAAAAGTGCTACATACCTCATTACTGAATATCACTATTGTCACCTTCAAAGCACTTCCCTTGGGAGGCTCTGCACCAATGCCAGCTCCTATTCCACCCTTCAAAGCAATTTTGGAACTCTTTATCTGGGATGACCATCAGAGCTATCATCGTATTACACTGGATGTCCTGAATGTCATAAAAATGTCTTCCTTTCAATATTTCCTTTATCTCCAGGTAAAGAAAGAAGTAATTGGGGGCCAGGTCAGGTCAGTACAGAGGGTGTTCCAATACAGTTATTTGTTCACTGGCTAAAAGCTCCCGCACAGAGAGTGCCGTGTGAGCTGATGCATTGTCATGATCAAGAGCCATGAATTGTTGGCAAAAAGTTTAGGTTGTTTTCATCTAATGTTTTCATGCAGCCTTTTCAGCACTTCCAAATAGTAAACTTGGTTAAGTGTTTCAACTGTTTGTCCAGTTGATACAAATTTCTAATGAATAATCCCTCTGATATCAAAAAGAAGATTAGCAACATCGTTTTGATTCCTGATTTAGACTGATGGAGCTTTTTTGGTTGTGGAGAATTGGCCGACTTCCACTGTGCACTTTCATGCTTTGTTTCAGGGTCATGTTGGTACACCCATGTTTTATCACCAATGATCTTGTAAATCATCTTGCCTCTCCAAAAAGTCTTGGCAAGCTTCGACTCTGCTTTTGTTCTTCGGTGAGCTCCTTTGGGACCATTTTTGCACACAACTTTCTCATGCCAAGATTTTCAGTTAAGATTTTCCTAACTGTTTCTCTATCGATGTTTACTTAGTCTGCTATGCTTCTCACAGTCAGCTGATGATTTTGATGCACAATTTAATGAATTGTTGCAATGTTTTCATCAGTTCTGCTCATTACCTCCCCGTCTTCATCAGTGACACATTCTCTCCCCTCAGAAAAACGTTTAGTCCATTTATACACTGCCATTTTCTTCATGGCATTATCCTCATAAACTTGGAATAACATATTCCTGATTTCACTTCCACTCTGACCAAGTTTAACAAGAAATGTAATGTTTGTTCATTGCTCTAATTCAAATTCAGACATTCTCTCTCCGGTGCACAAAAAAATGCAACAACAATGAATGCCACTCAGCAAGACACCACCACACATTGACATGAACACAGCTGTGAGACACTGATATGCCAAGGTTATGAAACCTTACCGAGCTGTTTGTACAGTGCTGCCAATGTAAGCACGTGGTGGCAAGTTCGCAAACTTAATTTGCAGACCTATATTTTCTGTCCATTTTTGTTACTCAAACAGCCTACTCAAGTGCCATTTATTTGCAACTATACTCATGCTTATAAAAAATGCATGTTAAATATTATCATCATAAACAGAATATTTATAGCATAATATAAATATAAATATAGAACACCTATGTCAGAAATCCTGGGAATTCTAATATATTGTGAATGCAATTATTTGTGCGGGGGGTGTTTGACACTAGTTGTGATTATTGACAGGATAGTTTTATTGTTGCATGGGAACAGTTTGAGTGGGTGGTTTTCGAGGGCTCTTTCCATATGTGAGAGATTTTATTCTACCTTAGGTTCTGTAACTTGAGATGGTCCTGATGTCTAGGTAGGGTGTCCCTATGAGAGATGTAGAAAGTTATGAGGAACAGTTTGAAGTCCCCCTTTAGCATCTGTAGCTCCTGGCTTTTTTTGAAAAGATTTTATTGGGGAACTGAGGAAGGAAATAGTGTTAGGAATTGGGGAAGGAGAACATTGTATTTTTCCAGGATTCATCAGCTCCAAGTCAAGTTCTAGTCCTTCAATCTTAGTTGTGGAGGGCACAAGCAATCATAGATGTGGAGGGCACAAGCTCAGCTCCAAGTCCAGTCACTGCTTTCATATTTGCGGGGTGGGGGGGAGGCACAGCCCACCATCCCATACAAGAGTCGAACCAGCATCCTTGTTGTTAAGAGCACATGCTCTCACCAGCTGGGCCATCTGGCCACCCATTGACAGCTCAGGGCAGCTCAGCTTGGGCGCAGCTCACTGGCCCATGTGGAAATCGAACCGGTGACCCTGTTGCTCAGAGCTCACACTGTTAATCAAGCTCTTAACCAACTGCTCCACCCCACTGGCCCAGCTCCTGGTGTTTTAATCACTATGGAAATTCTCTTTGACTATGTACCAAAGATCAGGTACTGTCCTACACACTGGAGACACAAAATGAAAGTCCTTATCATCAAATGGAAGCTAACAGGTAGCTAAGCAGTGGCAATGCATTGTGATAGTTGTTATGGGAGTAGTTTGAAAGTGGGGTCTTTGGGGACAGAGAAGAGTATCTAGCCACATGGAGGGTTTGGGGAATTGATAAGAAGACTTTGAGTAGGAGGTGAAGGCTGAGGTAAACTTGTAAAGGAGTAAAGGTAAAATCCAGGTGAGGTGGAGGCAGAATATTCCCAGTAGAAAGTGCAGGTCAAGTATTTGCTACAAAAGAGGACATTGTGTATACAGGGATCTAAGTGATATTTTTAGTTATTCAGATTTTGTAAGTAGTCAGCACTTTCAAGTACCTAGCTTTACGCTTGACCTTGGATAGAATAGAAAAGAAGTACAGAAAGTTGATAACTCGTGCTTGACTTGTGTTCCAAAATTATGTTTGTGTTAGTTGTTCAGAATGCGGAATGCATTTTTCCTACAGAAAACAATGGTTTCCATGGTAATTAGGCTCCCAGGCCAGCCATAAAAGCCTATATAACTCATAATCTGAAGGATTATGCTGTATTAATAATACCATAAGTGCTAATGACTACTGTGTTTCTTTGGGAAAATCCATGTCATGTTTCAATCATTGGTTCCAGAAACACTCTTCCAACTCAAGCTTCAATAGCATGTGAAGAAACCCTTACTTTGCTATCCCTCCAGGTGGTAAACCAGTGGGCCAGGAATATTTTCAGCTCCAGATTATCACCACTGTCTCATGGAAATGGGGAGAGGATATAGCAGGGAGAGGGATGGAGAAAAGCAATTCAGCAGAAAGCAGAAGGGTGTGGGGAAGAAAAGCAAGGCAAGAAGGTTACGAAGATGTTAGAGAGGAATCGTTACACCAGGATCAATAGAGGCAGAAATGAAATAGCTGGGAGAGTGTGTCCTTGCCCTGGATGAGACTTGGGAATGAGGGAAGGAGTTAGTACTTACTGAGTTTTAATTTAGTTCTAACAGGTTTCAGGCAAGTCTTTTTTAATCCTTAAAAGGAATGTCTTGAAATCGTACCATTTGGGACGATATGGATGGACATAGAGACTATTATGTTAAGTGAAATAAGTCAGTCGGAGAAAGACAAATACCATATGATTTCACTTATATGTGGAATCTAAAAAACTGAATGAATGAGGAAAGTAAATAGAAGTGGTCTCAGAGATATAGAGGAACAACTGATGGCTGCTAGTTGGGAGGGGGTGGGGATGAGGGAGAAGGGGAAGGGGTTAGACAGCATAAATATGTAACTACAATATTGCCACAGGGATATGAAAGACAATTCGAGGTATATAATTAATAATGTTGTAAATATTTTGTAGGGTGTCAGGTGGTCACATGTCTTGCTAGGGAGACCACATCATGGATGGGGAAGAGGCGTGATCACTGCACTGTACACCTGAAGCTGATATTGGGGGAGGGGGGTTGTCACTTCGAGGGGTAAAAAGTATAACTATTGCACTGTGTTGTACAGCTGAAACTAATTCTAAAAAATATGTATTTCATAATAAAAAATAATTAAACAAAGGAATGTCTTATTATTCCTAGTTTCAGAAGAAGAAACTGAGACACAGTAAAAGACTTGCCCAGGATCACACAACTATTGTAGTAAGCAACAAAGCTGGGATTCATAATAATATTCTATGAAGTTCCTACAATGCACCTGCTTATTAATAAGTAATATGGGTAAGCTGTAGATGTCTTCTCATTTTGTTGCTGAGAAAATTGAGGCTAAAACTTTAAGGGTGATTCTTTCAAAATACTACCACTATATAGAAATAGCACCACCAGAATAAAACCATGGTATCCTTACATTTAACCCAGTGAAGTTCATTGCATGGAGTACCCACTGTGGGCAAAGTAATGCATATACCTCCAAGCCATGGGTTTACTGTTTAATGCTTTTGTATTTAAATGTCTCATCCAAGTAGATTAAGATAGCTTAAGTAAATGCCAGAATAGAGATGTAAACACAGTACATTAGTAGAAATGGAGACTTTAGTTCTGACTCAAGAGATCTAAGGAGGCTTGTGAAGGTTATGGTGATAGTATCTGGAGTTGGGACTGGAAGGATTGATAACAAATGATAGATAAGTAGACCTGGTGAGAAGCTATTCTAGGAAAAGAAACCAGGTGAGCACATCATAAGCATAGTGCCCATTTAATGAGCATTTAACTTCGTATTAATCACTGGGTATGTGTTTTATGTAAGTTATCTCATTTATTCCTCACAGCAATCCTATTAAGTACCATTATTATCCCCAATTTATAGATATGAAATTAAGAGTCAAAATAGGTCATTTGACCTGTCTACAGAGCTAAAGGGGGATAGAATCTAGAACCTACAAACTTAGTCTATACATTTATCCATTCACTTAGATGATTGTAGAAAGTATAGTGGGAGTTTGTTATAGACTGAATTGTGTCCTCTCCAAATTTATATGTTGGGGCAGTAGCACCCAACGTGATGGTATTAGGACATGAGGCCTTTGGGAGATAATTATGTTTAGATGAGGTCATAGGGATGGAGACTTCATGATGGCATTAGTGCTCTTATAATATGAGAGACTATAGTGTGTTCTCTCTCTCCCTCCCACTTCCTCTCTCTTCCATATGAGTAAACAGCAAGAAGGCACCCATCTACAAGCCAGGAAAAGAGCTCTCACCAGAAAGTGACCATGCTGGTACCTTGATCTTGGACATCTAGCCTCTAGAACAGTGAGGAAATAAATTTGTGTTGTTTAAGATTCCCATTTTATAGTATTTTGCTATGGCAACCTGAGATGACAAAGAGAGTCTTAGAGTCTTGCCAGAAACTGGCAAGGTTGGCAAGAGCCCCTGTGAAGGGCTTTGAATGTTATGTTAAGGATCTTGGACTTTTTTCACTGGCTCCCCAACACCAACTAAACATGTTTGGGTTGAGGGAGTGTGATTTGTTCAGAAACTATTATTCACTCCATTCTTTGTATGAAACCAATAGAGGAAAATGGAAAGAGAACTCAACTGTAAATAAAATCAAGTAGCAAAGTCGATGGAAGATGACAACTTCAATGAGAAGATGAAAAATGGAGAATTGTTGGCTTGGCTTTCTAG
The DNA here is from genome assembly GCF_001890085.2 of Hipposideros armiger. NCBI lineage: Eukaryota > Metazoa > Chordata > Mammalia > Chiroptera > Hipposideridae > Hipposideros > Hipposideros armiger. The sequence goes on along the minus strand of NW_017732009.1, from coordinate 42,927 downwards.
GGAGGGTTTCACAAGGGAAAAAGAACTTGAGGTGGGTCTAGATAGGGTTTCCATGGGGAAGAAGAGGGAGAAACAAAGTATTCTGGAGAAAGATGATGACATATAGAAAGGAGAAAGGAACAAAAGAGGAAGGGAGTAAGATGTGGTTTCTGGAGCACAATCCTGCTTGGCTGGATCAGGGTGAAGTGAGAAGGACAGCAGTAAATGGCTTGTAATGGGTACATAATAAATTGCCTCAAGGATGAAGATAAGGTTTAGGGTTATATAATTATGTCACTTATTTTTTTCCAAAAAAGTTTTAATTTTTAATTTTATTTTATTAGTTTTAATTAAAGTTTATTGGGATGACATTTGTTAGTAAAGTTACACAGGTTTCAGGTGTACAATTCTGTAATACATCGTCTATATATCACATTGTGTGTTCACCACCTAGAGTCAGTTCTTCTTCCAGCACCATATATTTGATCCCTTTTTTCCTAATCTACCACCCCCTGCCCCCTACCTTCTGGTAACAACAAAACTATTGTCTGTGTCTATGAGTTTTTGTTTCTTCATTTGTTTATCTTGTTCCTTTGTTGTTTTCAGTTTTCTATACCACACATCAGTGAAATCATGTGGTTCTTGACTTTTTCTGTCTGACTTATTTCGCTTAGCATAATAATCTCAAGATGCATCCACGTTGTTGCAAATGGCACTGTTTCATCTTTTCTTATGGCAGAATAGTATTCCATTGTGTATATATACCACATATTCTTTATCCAATCATCTATGGAAAGACACTTTGGATGTTTCCATGTCTTGGCCACCATCAATAAAGCTACAATGAACATCGGAGCACATATATCTTTACAGATAAATATTTTCAGAATTTTGGGTAGATACCCAGGAGAGGGATTGCTGTGTCATATAGTAATTCTATTCTTAATTTTTTGAAACTTCCACACTGCCTTCCACAGCAGCTGCACCAATCTGCATTCCCACCAACAGAGTATCAGTGTTTCTTTTTCTCCACAGCCTCTCCAACACTTGGATTATTTGTCTTGTTGATGATAGCCATTGTAACAGGGTGTGAGGTGATAGCTCATTGTGGTTTTTATTTGCATTTCTCTGGTGATTAATGATGTTGACCAATTTTTCATATGTCTATTGGCCTTCTGTATGTCCTCTTTAGAGAAATGTCTATTCAGGTCCTCTGCCCGTTTTTTAATTAGACTGTTTGTTGTTTTGTTATTGAGTTTTATGAGTTCCTTATGTATTTTAGATATTAGCACCTTATCGGAGGAATTGTTTGCAAAAATCTTCTCCAATTCGGTTGGTTGCCTCTTTATTTTGTTGATGGTTTCTTTTGCTATGCAGAAGCTTTTCAGTTTGATATAGTCACATTCATTTTTTTAGCTTTTACTTCCCTTGCCTTTGAAGTCAAATTTATAAAATCCCCTTTGAACCCAAGGTTTATAAGTTGAGTACCTATGTTTTCTTCTATGCAGTTTATTGTTTCAGGTCTTATGTTTAGGTCTTTGATTCATTTTGAGTTAATTTTGGTACACAGTGACAGGTAGCAGTCTAGTTTCATTCTTTTGCACGTGGCTTTCCAATTCTCCCAGCACCATTTATTGAAGAGGCTGTCTTTTTGCCCTTGTATGTTTTTGGCTTTGTCAAAAATTATCGGTCCATATTTACATGGGTTTATTTCTGTGTTCTCACTTCTATTCCACTGGTCTGTGTGTCTGTTATTCTGCCAATGCCATACTTTTTTATTATTGTTGCTCTGTAGTACAAGCTGAAGTTAGGGAGTGTGATACCTCCAGCATTGTTCTTTTTTCTTAGGATTGCTTTGGCTAATCAGGGTCTTTTGTGGTTCCATACAAACCTGATGATTTTTTGTTCTATTTCTTTTAAAAATGCCATTGGGATTTTGATGGGGACTTCATTAAATCTTTGGGAAATATGGCCATTCTAACTATGTTGATTCTTCTGATCTATGAACATGGGATGTCTTTTCATTTTTTTGTGTCTTCTTCAATTTTTTTTAAAAAATGTCTTATAGTTTTCAGTGTATAGGTCTTTCACATCCTCAGTTTATTCCTAGGTATTTTATTCTTTTTGTTGCAATTGTAAAATCAATTGTTTATTTATTTTTTTGAGATTTCATTGTTAGTATATAAGAATGCAATGGACTTTTGTACGTTGATTTTGTAGCTGACGATTTTACTGTATTTGTTTATTGCTTGTAATATATTTTTGATGGAGTCTTTAGCATTTTCTATATATAGCATCATGTCATCTACAGAAACTGACAATTTAACTTCTTCATTCCCTATTTGGATGTCTTTTATTTCTTTCTCTTGTCTGATTGCTCTGGCTAGGACTTTCAATACTATGTTGAAAGCACAGGCGATAGGAGACAGCCCTGTCATGTTCCTGAATGTACAGCAAAGTGCTTCAGGTTTTCACCATTCATTATTATATTAGCTGAGGGTTTGTCATGAATTGCCTTTATTATTTTAAGTTATTAATATTTTCTTTCTATATCAATTTTATTAAGTGTTTTAATTATAAATAGATGTTGTATCTTCTCAAATGTTTTTTCTGTATCTATTGATATAATCATATGTTTTGATTTTTATTTCGTTTATATGATGTATCACACTGATTGATTTACATATGTTGAACCACCCTTGTGCCCCTGGAATGAACTCCGCTTGGTCGTGATGTACAATCATTTTAATGCATTGTTGCATTCGATTTGCTATGATTTTATTTAGGATTTTTGCATCTGTATTTATTAGAGATGGTCTGTAATTCTGTGTGTGTGTGTGTGTGTGTGTGTGTGTTATCCTTACCAGATTTTAGTATCAGGGTAATGTTGGCCTCATAAAATGAGTTAGGGAATCTTGTCTCTTTTTCAATGTTTTGGAAGATTTTGAGTAGGGCAGGTATTAGATCCTGTTTGAATATTTGGTAGAATTCACTAGTGATGCCATCTGGACCTTGACTTTTGCTTTAGGGGAGTTTTATTTTTTTTTTAATTATTTATTGTTAGTTTCAGGTGTACAGAACAATGCAATAGTTACCCTTTTCACCCTCACAAAGTAACAACCCCCCAC
>NW_017732009.1:21262-39430 GCF_001890085.2 Hipposideros armiger | reverse complement strand
CTCTCCTTCATCCCCACCCCCTCCCAACTAACAACCCTCAGTTCTTCCTCTGTGTCTCTGAGACTATCTCCATCCACTTCTCCCATCCATTCAGTTTTTAGGGGAGTTTTAGATGACTGGTTCAATTTCCTTACTGTTGATTGGTCTATTTAGATTTTCCAGTTTTTCATGATTCAGCCTAGGAAGGCTATATGTTTCTAAGAACATGTCCATTTCTTCTAGGTTATTGAATTTGGTGGCATATAGTCCTTCATAGTATTCTTGAATGATCCTTTGTATTTCTGTGGCATCCATGGTAACTTCCCCTGTTTCATTTCTGATTTTGTTTGTGTCTTTTCTCTTTTTGTCTCAGTGAGTCTAGCCAAGGGTTTGTCAATTTTATTAATCTTTTCAAAGAACCAGCTCTTTGTTGCATTAATTTTTTCTGTTGTCTTTTTGTTCTCTATTTCATTTAGTTCTGCTCTGATTTTTATTATTTCCTCCATTCTGCTGACTTTGGGTTTCATTTGTTCTTCTTTTTCTAGTTCTTTAAAGTGTCACATGAGGTTATTTATCTGGGGTTTTTCTTCTTTCTTGAGATAGGCTTGTAATGATATAAATTTCCCTCTTATTATTGCTTTTGCTGCTTCCCCAAAATTTTGGTAGCATGTATTTTCATTCTCATTTGTTTCTAGGTATCTTTTGATCTGTCCTCTTATTTCTTCTTTGACCCAATCATTCTTTAAAAGTATGCTGCTTAATCTCCACAAGTTTGTGGTTTTTCCTGCTTTGTTTTTGCAGTTGATATCTAATTTCAAAGCCTTGTGATCAGAGAATATGCTTGTAATGATTTCAGTCTTCTTAAATTTTTGAGGCTAGTTTTATGTCCCAATATATGGTATATCCTTGAGAATGTTCTGTGTACACTAGAAAAGAATGCATAGTCTGATGTTCTAAGATGAAGTGCTCTATAAATATCATTTATGACCACTTTACTTAATGTGTTATTTAGGCCTGGTATTTATTTATTTTCTGTTTGGATGATCTATTCATAGCTGTCAATGATATATTTAGGACACCTACTATGATTATGTTTTGGTCAATTTATCCCTTTAGATCTGTTAGTAGTTGCCTTGTATATTTCGGTGCTCCCTGATTGGGGACATAAATATTGATAAGTGTTATGTCTTCTTGTTGTATAGTCCCCTTTATGATCATGAAATGTTCACCTTTGTCTCTTGTTACCTTTTTTGTCCTGAAGTCTGTTTCATCTGAACAGTTGTATGACTACACCTGCTTTTCTATGGATACCATATGCTTGCAGTGTCAATTTCCACACTTTCACTTTGAGTCTATATTTGTCCTTGTAGCTGAGATGAGTCCCTTAGAGGCAGCATATGGCTGGGTTTAGTTTTTTGAACCAATCTACTACTCTATGCCTTTTTATTGATGAGTACAGTCTATTTACATTTAGGGTGATTATTTTTATGAGGATTTCCTATCATTCTATCTTTGATTTTTTGGTAAGACTGTGTATCCATTGTTTCTTTGCCTTTTTGTTGCCATCTATTGTTTCAGTGTGTTCAATGTGGTAGTATTCTATGATTTCCCCCTCTATTTCTTCTTTTTTATGTTATATATTTCAGTTCTGGATTTTTTTTAGTGGTTACCATTAAATTTATGTAAAAGAAAGTTTCATATGTAGAGTACTCCATTTTCTTCAACATGCTCCATTCCCTTGTGCCAATTCAGACCTTTACTCTCTCCCCTTTTATGTGTTTGTTGTCAGAAATTATCCTTATTTATGTTGTGAGTTTGTTACTGCATTGCAGCATCAAGTTGTCTATTTCCTCTTCTTTTTAAAGTAATTTTTTTCTTCTTTACTCTGTATGTTATGTTTACGTGTAAAGTGTCTTATTTAGTGTAGGGGTTACCATTTCCTGCTTCTGTCTGTTCATAATACTACTGATAGTTTTGCATTTGTTCGCTTTTTTTTTCTTTCAGGTCTGATAGCCTCTTTCAGTATTTCCTGTCATGCAGGTCGTGAGTTAGAAAATTCCTTGAATTTCTGTATATCTGGAAAGGTCTTTATTCCTCCTTCATATCTAAAGGATATCTTTGTTGGATGTGTTATTCTTGGCTTATAATTTTTCTCTTTCAATAGTTTGAATATTTGATTCCACTCCATCCTGGCTTGTAGAGTTTCTGCTGAAAAATCTGATGATAATCTAATGGGCTTTCTTTTTTGATTACCATCTTCTTTTCCCTGGTTACCTTGAGAATTCTTTCTTTGTCGTTCATTTTTGACAGCTTCAATATGATGTGCCTTGGAGAAGGCCTGTTGGGATTGAGGAAATTAGGTGTTCTATTTGCTTCTTGGATTCAAGGATCCAGTTCTTTGCACAAGTTGGAAGTTCTAGTTGACTATTTGTTTGAATATACTTTCTGTTCCCTTCTCCGTTTTTCTCCATCTGATATGCCCATTATTCTTATATTGCTCTTTTTATCTTTTTGATGGAGTCAGAAAGTTCTTGTAGCATTCTTTCGTTTCTTTTAACTCTCAAGTCTCTCTCTTCTTCTATCTGTGTCATTTACAGATATCTATCTTTCGTGTCACTGATTATTTCCTCCATTTGGTCAGCTTTATTACCTAAGCTGGCTATTTCATTCTTTATTTCTTTTATTGAGTTTTTAATCCCCTGAAATTCCATTTGGTTATTTTTTAAAGTTTCAATCTCTTTGTTAAAATGTTCATGTTGTTCTTTGATTGTGTTTCTGAGTTCATTGAACTACCTGTCTGTGTTTTCTTGCATCTTGTTGAGTTTTTCGGTACTGCAATGTTGAATTATCTGTCATTGAAGTCACATATTTCCATGTCTTTAAGTTCATTTTCTGGAGACATTTCATTTTCTTTCTGAGCTGCCTTTTTTCCTTGGTTATTCATGGCAATTAATGAATTACTATTTCTCTTTCTAGGAATCTACAAGAGTGGATTCAGCAACAGGTTACAGGAAGGGGTCTTTCTTTTGCTCTCCAGTATGTGTTGGTGGAATGCTTTATTTTCTCTCCTACTGCAGGCTTTTATTCTCTCTCACACTGTAGTGTTATATTTTCTCTGTACTGTTCTAGCTTCTCACACAATAAGGGTATTCACTGGAAGGTAGATTTCTCTTCTGTGAGCAGGTCATCTGCATCTCAGGGCACCACCTCTGTGGGGGGATGTGAAGAGCTTCTGAATTTTCAAATCTCTCCCTACACCAGATTCAGGACCTGTGTATTTCAATGGTTCTGTTTACCCCTGCAGGGATCAGCCCAGATAGTTGGGGGCCGGGGTGGGGTGGGTTGTGAGGGGTGGTGGTCAGCAATGGCAGCAACCACCAATACAGCCAATCTTGCACCCAAGGCTCTCTCTCCTTCGCCGTACTAGTTGGGTTTTGAGTCTGTGGCTGTGGGCCACAGTTCTCAGAACTGCAAATATTCTGTTTTTTTGATCTGACACTGCTACTCTTCTGCTTCTAGCACTGTGTGTGTGCGGGTGGGGCGAGCTCTGGGAGGGTAGGGAGGGGCCAGCTAGGTTCTGTGCCTATGCCTTGCATCTTCTCACCCTACTTCACTCAGTCTTTACTCTGAGGTCTGCCATGAGGGTTGGGTCAGCCATGTTAATGCTGACCCTTCAGGTGGGACTGTGGGCCATAAGGGGAGCACTAAGAGTCCTAATTCTTCCCGCTCCCATGACTGCTGTAGCTCCGGAATGCAGGGAGCTGTAAGCTCTGGTCTATGTTCTGAGGCCCACATGGTGCATGTCTCTGTTTTTCCCCGTTCCCTCCTCCCCAGCTTGCAGAATTTTCCCATCTTTAGATGATTTCAAAATTCCAGGGGAGATTTCAAAAGGTTCTCCTCACACCACCATTTCTATGACATAATATATTTCCCAAAATTTAATGTGCATGTGAACCTGGGGTGGAATCTGGGATCTGTGGTTTCACAAGCTCCCAAGTTCTGCTTATGCTGCTAGTCTGAGAGGACTCCACTCTATGTCACTTTTTTTAAAAAGTAAAGGACATCAGGCAGTCACAGTTCTTGAGCTCTGTACATTTATATAGGTGCTAAACACTGATTGCTGTGTACTCAGTACTGTCTTGGTTGTGTGAGGGGGTTTCTGCCATTAAAGAGCGTCTAATTTAATTACACCAAATAGTCATGTTTGAAATGTCATAATATATGAAAATAATATATACAAACAGAAGTGAATATTTGAAGTGGAGTACAAACTGAGGGCCAATTATTATAGCAAATGCATTATTTAATCAGAAACAGAGTTGGCCAAAGAGAAAGGAGGATTGGAGAAAACATGTGGAGGTGTACCCTTGAGCATGAGGGAGTACATTTCTTCTGAGATGGGAGGGTAAAAGGTAAGGATGGGAGGTGGGACAGGTCAGCTGGGGGAGGTGAGTTCTAGATTGCTTTTACAGGGGAGAAGATTCCTTATTATAAGTATAAACATTTTAAATATTTGCTTTATGGCATTTAAAGCTTTAGTGAAATTTCTCCTATTTTTTTCCTGAGGGGCAAAATTAGGTTATACGTGATATGCTGCATGTAGAATGTATGTTATTGGTATATTTTGGAGGTACATCCACTGAGAGATTGTAGTTCTTACTGAGTTTGTATACTTTTATTGAACATTTATTGAAGCAAATACCTTCACTTCCTGGTTGTTGTATTTTTCTTTAGCACTTGAAAAACCCCAGAGACATTATAACTGAACAATTGTTAGATTTAGAACTTCATTATTAAAAGAAGGCTGTTTCTCAAGTTCTCCAAGTATTGATCAGCACAATATCCTTTGGAATCAATTGGAGTTATTATGTAGGAATCATAGGATGGAGAGCTAGGCATTTGAAATGGTTTGAACTTTGCTGCAAGTCTGTATGTTGATGCATTTTCTTAACAAAGAATATTTACATTTCAGAGGTCAAACATATGGGGATATTTAGCAAAAAGAAAACAAAAGTGGAGTGATGGAGTTACATGTATGCAATTTCATGTTATTATCTATATCCATTTATTAACTTACAGTATAAATAATTTATTTAGCTCAGCCATGCTATATAGTTAAGAGTTATAAGAGGCTGTAAAATAAACACAATGTTTTCCCTGTCCTTAAGGAGATTATAGTTGGAAATATACATATTATTTAAATAAGACTATATCATAAGACTGGTGTAATTTGGAGATGGAGAAAGCTTTGAGGCTTGGTATGGCTAATGGAAGCTTTATAGAAAAAAAATTGTGCTGAGACTTGAGTAATGGGTAGAAGCTGAAAAACGTGAGAGTTAAAATGAGGAGCCCAGTATAAGAAAATATGCAGAGGGCAGACATATCATGGCTTCTTTAGTGGGCAATGGAGAGACCGTATTTGGCTCTAGCAAAGTATTTGTGTAAAGGAGTAGTGAGAGATGCTTTTGAAAAAGCCGACTGGGGCCAGCCTGAGGAAAGCCTTATATGTCTAAGAAAATTGGACTTTATCCCTTAGACAGTGGGAAGTCATAATACCATGGTTTAGCACCTTATTTCTCAGACAGATATTAGACTAAAGATTAATTGCATCTTTATATACATATCATTTCACAGAGCACCAAGAGCTGGTATTCAATATTTCAGTATAAGTTAAGTAGGATATTGAATCAAAAAGCACAGAGGATGGTACTATATGAGAAAAAGAATGAAAAAAAGTATCATTAATATTTATACTCTGTCACGGTCACAATTGCACTTCGTTTCTTTGTTCTGTTCTTAATCTAATTTAAATATTTTTAGCATTAACTATGCTATGTAAAGGATTTTGAAAAGTCAGAACCATTGTGCACTCAGTGTCAAGTTTTCTGACAAGATATGAATCCTTTTTAAATGGATCAGCTAAGAGGGAATGGTGTCTTTAAATCATCATAGCAAGATGACTAGTACCAAATTGAGGGCAAATTCAGTGAATCACTATTATAATACATCCAATTTATCCATGCTGTAACACACATTTCCTCTTCAAAATCAGTGAGACCATAGAGACTCTGGCAGAAAGGCCTGGTGGTGTAATTGAGAGCCTGATCAATGATTTGGTGTGCTGATAAGTAGAGTAAGTCTGTGTCTACACAATGCTGATTTCTCTTTTTTATGCTGAAGGAAACAGAACTTTGGCCCATCATCCAGTTATTTCTAGATATTTCCAAAGGTTGAATATCAAGCAGCTATTATTTTTGCTGAATGCTTTTGTTTGTTTCCATTAGATGCTTGGCATCTTGTAGACAGAATTCTATTCACGATGAGAAAACTTTCCATTCTTAAGTTTCTTGTGGAATTTGTGTGTGTGTGTGTGTGTGAACTTCGTATCTTGGTAGAAATAAATCATTGTTTAAAAAAACTGCTGGTAAAATTCATTTTTGCTCCCTCTCATTTCATCCTATTCTCTTTAAAATGCAGCTGTCTATTAAAGAGGCAATGACATATTATTCAAAGAGAAAGGTACATGTATTCCCAAGAACAACCCATTTTGTGGTCAGCTCACTAGAAGATTTGTACCACTCTGGGAAATGGCCTACTCTCTCCATGTCTGACTGTAAAGCACAACATTTGGGACTGTACTCCAAAAGTTGATTGACAGACACAGTATATTCCCAGCAAGTTTTTACCTCTTAAAAAAAACCGCAGACTGTAAAGCCCTACATGTGGGTTCTTAAAAATGTCTAATTTTGTGACATTACCTTGTTCCTTCTACTTCATGTCCAAGCTCTTCCTCTTCACCTTTACAAAACCCACCCACCATTTAAGTTCTAGCTTGAATGCCCCCTTCTTTGGGAAGCTTTCACTGACTATACCAAAGGGAAGACATATCATCTTCCTTTGAACTGGCACCTTGTTGACAAACACTCATAGGCACTTATCACACAGTCTTATACCAGAGTAATTTGGTTATGTTTTATCTACCTTACAAGATACATTCTCAAAGAACAGAGACTATGTCTCATATATTTTTATATTCCCCCACAGAAACTACACAGCGCTGGGCATATAAGAGCCTCCCCCAAAATATTAATTGAATCAATTCATGCATCATATGTATTAAACTACAGACTTTCAAGGATGGAAATGACATTTTCAAAGTGTTAGGCAAAGGCAGGTCTTAGAAAGACAATTTATTGGGTTGTCAGAAAAGTCATGACATATTTTTTCTATGTTTTCCGTTGTAAAAACACGTCATGACTTTTCCGACAACCCAGTAATTACTCAGCTCAGGGTTTCTGTATTGAGTCCTGACATGAATGGGTTTGAGGAAATATGGCTGAGTTGAAGGGTCAATCTTGCTTTGGAAGTACAAGGGAAACATGACTTTGTGGTAGAAAAATTTGTTACAATTTAGTAAACATTGAGTCTAAATTTCATGCCAGGTACTGTGCTAGTATTGGGAACAGAAAGATAAGGAAGACAGAATCCTGTTTTTAAGATGCTCACAGTTAATTAATGAGGAATAAGGAAGGTGAGAAGTGTCAAGTAATAAGCAGAAGGAAAAGTCATTGTACATTACTGATACCAGTTAGACATTGAAAACAGCTAAAATGAGAGGAGATTCTTTTTTTATTCTTATTATTTTTATTAAAGTTAATTGGGGTGATGATGGTTAGTAAAGTTAATAGGTTTCAAGTATACAATTCCCTAATACATAATCTATATATCACATTGTGTGTTCACTACCCTGAGTCAATGGGATCAAATATATGGTGATGGAAGGAGAGTAGATTTTTTTTCTCCATCAAGCATTATATGAGTAGATTTATTATAGCTACTCCAGGTTTTAGAGTGATACAATGACCACAAAATTAAAAACCATCACTGTTATCACTGTTTATTTGACAATAGTTGGTTTAGTCTACAAGTTTAAGGCAAACATACTAATGCATTTGCTTTTTTTCAGAAATCATACTTAGAAAGATTATATAAAGTCTGTCCCAAAACTTCTAAGAAATATTCATTAATTAAAAATAAGTCTGATTAAGATGCTTTACCAGGATACATGAATGAGCTAACATGGTATACAATTTTTTAAAAACAAAATTCCAAAAAAGGTAATGGCAATCTTTATCTTGTTTGAAAGATACATTTTTGAAAGGGTTAAACTTCAGAAATTTCTTAAAGGTAAATAAGATTGGCAGCCATAAGGAATACTATTCATAAAATAAACAATTATAGAGGCTACTTTAAAAAAGACTGAACTTTGGGCTTTTGAGGAGGAGCGCACGAGGAGCGACAGCTGCTCTGGGGAGTACGCAGGTGCAGGAGTGCAGCGTTCACCATACTGACACACTTGTGGACAGCACCGCTCCATTGTTTCTCAGAAGAAAGGAGAGTAGATGCACTTTGTCAGCTGCTTCTCTTGTTTCCAGTGAGCAGTAAATGCCTAACATCATTAAGAAAACAAAAATACAATCTGAAGGAAGGCAGCCCTTTTTAACTAGAAGGTGGAGTGCGGCTTATGTGTCTCCATTTAACACTGCCAGGCAGTTCTGCAGCAACTGTAGGTTACCCTTTGCATGCTTCAGCTCTAACTCTGCCAGTTCCACTAAATTTTTTTCTGAATACAGCAACACTTCTTGTCTTAAAATCTGAGTTCTTGTTTTGCAGATTCAGATATTTTTTCAAATTTCTGACAACATAATTGTTGGGACGTTTCAGCCTGTAGAACATCTTTATTTTTCGCTCTTGCTTTATCCAGTGCTTTATTAGCATTTTCATAATCCACTAATGACCTAGATCTTTGATAGTGGAGATCCTTAGCAGCTTGAGATTCTCTTAAGTAATATTTTAAAAGGTCAGAAAGTTTGAGGTCTTCATCAGCAGACACTCGTGCTTCTATTTTTTCTCATTTTATCAAACAGTTCTGAAACTTTAAGGAAAAACTTGCATATATCTGTAGAATCCTGAGTTCCTAAAACATATAATGAAGAACCGATTCTATTGTAACCATCTGCAGCACATTTGTGGGATCTTGTCATCCTATCAGATTTAGCAGATGCATCCTTAACTCGGTTATGATATTCTAGAAGGAATGTTCATTCACGCTCAAAGAAATCATCCAAGTCCTTTACTCCTGAAACAATTACTCCATCTGCTGATTTAACCATGTTTTAAAAAAAAATCTTCAAGTTTCTCTTTTTTATTTTTCCCTCGCACACTTAAATCTTGATTATATTACAAGAAGACATGGAAACTTAAATATTTCCTTAAAATAAGATGTGCTGCCACACGACACAGAAATACCTCATGCATTGCAACAGTCTTCTTGAATATTGCCAGATATTCAGCTTCCAGTTCCTGTTTCATCTTTGTGAATTCATCATGGACCCTTCTTCTCCCAGCTTCTGTAGTTTTTCCCTTGAAGCATCAAAATCAGGTCTTGGTGGTGCTGGTGGGATACTGTAACCTGCATAGTCTTCATTTTCAACGAAGGAATCATGAAGCCAGATAAATTCCTCATGTTGTCGAACAACGGAAAACTCATTTTGTTTAAAATTTGGCAATGAACTCTTTGTGTGAACAGTGAATTTTGCTTTATCTCTCTCACTAAGAGCATCAGAAATGTCCCCCTGCAGAGCAGCATCACTTTGAAGATCTACATTTATTGCTTTAAGTCTGCGGTGCTCCTCTGAGAGGAAGTCGGGGCCATCGTCCAGGCCTTCCATCATGGCTGCTCAGAGGTGAGGGCTGGAGAGTAGATTTTTGAAGGCCCAGTTTCCTGCCTTCCTGTTTCATGTTCTTGGCTATTTCTGACAATTCCAAAGTCATACTACAGAAGAGCAGGACCTGTCAACCAGCTATCATAAGGTGATCCACAGATCGGTCTTCTTGACAGGAAAGTCACATTTTTTCTTAGTGGCTATGCCTTGGTACCTCTCCCTCTCACCTGGTGTAAGGCCAAAAATATGGTTAATACTTTCAAAGAATAGATAGGACATCCTCATGTCATAGAAAGGCCAAGGAGGATGATATCAGAAGTCTATTTCTATTATTGGATTTGAGAGCTTTCATTGACATATACATACACACAACCAGGACCACAGAGCTTCACATGCATATACACTTATACAACCCACATTCACACACACACACACACACACACGCACGCACGTACACACACACGCACGCACAGACTAAAGCATATGTGCACATGCACACAAACATTTGCACACTGCAAAAGCCATGAACCTCATCATTGGCTCCTGCTGCTTTCGGTTTTCCAAGGAGTTTGGATAAGGTTATTGTATGAGGTTGAATTCAACGGCTCACTTCTTGTCTCCCCACCCCTGCCTCCCATTAGCACCTTGTTTCTTGATTTGGAAGTGTCAGTTCTCCCTAGAAATCTCCTTCCTGGGGTCTGAACACTCATCCCAAGGATGGCCCGACACAACAACCTATTCTTTATTACTGTGTGAGTTCCTTTTCATGGAGAGTTTTTTTTGTTGCTGTCTGTTTGTTTTTCTATCATAGGGAAAATGTTTTAAAGGGACACAGGGACAAAGTAGATGTGTTTATGCTGGTTTGTGAACATGTAGATCTTTGTTCTTTTTATGCTCCATAAGGAACGCCTCAGATCTCCTATTGGTTTAGATTTTGATTTTTGCTTTACAGCTTTTGCCAAGTGACAATGGTTGTATATCAAACTGAATAACAGCCTGAACTTCATTACTTTAGGGAGCATTCTGCATTACCATTAGGGGATAATTAATCTATGATTCAATTCTCTGGTTAGGATAACTTTTACTAACAATGAGAGTCACAAAACACCTTTCACATGCCCAGAATTTATAGCATGTGAGACTAGTGAACATGGCATGTTTTATGAGGATCAATAATACAATTTAAATGCTTGCTGTATTTCAAACTCAGGAGAACAATATCAATTCAAACCTTACACAGCAGTAAAGAAACTCAAATGTCAAAGTTTTTGAAGTGAGACATGCATCAAACAGATTACTTTCTCCTCCCATACCAAGCAGCATTTTAGCTATTTTTAATCAGAGCAAGTTAAATATACCTCTTTATCTTTATGGACTAGGGATGCAGTTAATATTTTGCTAAACCTTTTTGAAAATACAAGGCTTATTAACAAGTTATGTTAATTGCTGGAAAAGAAGAAATTAAATGCTCAGGCTTTAAGCTGGCCTAGTTTAGAGATCCAAGTCAAAGAGAAAATTAATGGAAAGCTACCAGAATTGGACAAACATGGGGTTTGTCACTGTCTTGGTAATAGTCTAAGATGAGAATGAGAGAATGGAGGTGTCACCATGACAGGAGATTTTTGAGAAGTAATTGTAGAACTAACATAGCAGTAAAACGTTTCAGTAAAGAAGGGCCTGCTGAGTGGCTCAGTTGGTTAAGAGCTCACTCAAGAGTGCAAGCTCTGAGCAACAGGGTTGCCAGTTGGAGTCATGGCCCGAACTGAGCGGCCAACAGGTGGCAGGATGGTTCAGCTAAAAAAAAAAGTTTCAGTAAACAAAATCATAGTTATATGGAGATCACCAAATATGTCATGCTGGAAACATTGTGTTTTTGTCCCAGGCATCTTGGTTGTCATTGTTGGGCATCCACAGCTGGCAGCTCCCCTGTGATGAGTCAGAACAGAAATAAGTTGTGTTATTGCATCTTTGATTGGCCTCTCTGCCTGGACTTTGTGTTTACCTGCTGTGAATCCAAATGCTGGCCATGAACTCCCAGCCTGGACTGATCATGGAGGAGATGAAAATTACTGTTGACCTCAGCGGTCAACCCAAAGGAGGTTCAAAGTTTTGGAAACAAATGAAATGCAAAGACTGCTGAGGTGTCATTTGAGGTGGCAGGTGGGTTTAGTGAAAAGGAAGAGTGATAATTTTCTAAACCAATCTCCCCGTTTTTGAAATACTGATCTCCATTAAAAATTTTAAGCCATGTCTTATGGTAAGCTTTTTATCTTATTCTTCCTCAGAACAGTACTTAGGAACAGTGCTTTTGGATAAAATTTAATTTTTCACATTGATTCTCTGAGAGCTAGAGAGCATGCATAAGTATGAAACCTCTCTATGCTATTGGGTATTTAAAAAATGTATTTTTAGAGCATGCATTATAACCCTAATCCTCTCTTCTCCCTTTCATTCATCATCTACCTGCTAGAGATTAATAAAACATTTGAAGGAAAGAACTTCATTTAGTTTATAAACTTTTTTATCATGTAAGTAATACTTACGTGTTGTTGAAAAATCAGATAATGGAAATAAGCAAAAACAAGAGGAAAATAATGATAACACTTAATGGCTACTGAGGCCACCATTGCATTATACTCTGTATTTTTAATGCATGTGTATTTGTGTGTGTTTAAGAAAAAATAGACTATCATGAGTAATATGTAATATATATTCATATATAATATATTAGATATATAGCAAAACAGACACTATAATGCAATGCATACAATGTGTGTGTATATAAAAATATTTTACTATTTTAAGGAACATGCTATTTTGTAATATACTATTTTGCTTAACAATACTGTTTTATTTTCATAATTCAGCTCATGTAATCAATGCATTTAGGACATTTCTCCTGGCTATACATTTGTCTAGTTGTACTAGTTGTTTATAGCCTGGGTCTGATCTTTTGAAGCTGGGGTACATTCTGATTGCATGGTGCCCATGCCATACTAATTGTTAAGTATGTCAGTATTACACCTGAATGTCACAGGAAATCTTAATATGGTAGAAAATAGCACTCAATAGTTAGAATTGGGCTACAGGTAGCCAGGCAAAACCTGTCATGTGCTAGATGTCCATGGGAAATGTGGATGTGTCAATCTCCTTGCTCCCCCAACAGCTTACAAGGTAATTTGGTGGTCACACCATACATGCAAGCAAAGATAACTAAAAGTGCTACTACTCAGTATTGATTACCTGCCTCTTATCCACAGTTTTACTTTCCTCTGTTTCTGTTATCTGCTGTCAACGTGATCTGAAAACATTAACTGGAAAATTCCAGAAATAAACAATTCATAAGTTTCAAATTGTACGCTGAGTACTGTGATGAAATCTCAACAATCCACCCACAACTCGCAGGATGTGAATCATCACTTTATCCAGCATATCCATGCTGTGCATACAGTACAGTAAGATATTTTGAGAGGGAAAGAGAGAGACCGTATTCACATTCTTTTTATTAGAGTACATTGTTACAATTGTCCTATTTTATTATTAGCTATTGTTGTTAATCTCTTACTGTGCTTAATTTATAAATTAAACTTTATAACACATATATGTATAGAAAAAACATAGTATGTATAGCATTTGGTATTATCTGCCATTTCCGGCATCCATTGGGTCTTTGATCTTATCCTGGCAGATAAAAGGGGACTACTGTATGTTAATTAACAAATGAATAGTGTATTCTGCAGAGATATTAGAGTTCAGAAGCCTGGAATAGTCAGAGAAGTCTTCAGAGAGGAGGTCATATTTGAGATAAAAGGAGAATGGGATGCAATTCAAATGAAAGGAATAAAAAAAAGGTATGGTGTATCTGGAAAACTGCAACAAAATTAGTTTGCTTTCATTTTAATATTTTTTATTTTATTATTTTTATTAGTTTCAGGTGTACAAACAATATAATAAGTAGACATTTATGTACCACACAAAGTGATAGCCCCAATAAGTCTATTACCCACCTGACACTATGCATAGTTATTACAATATTATTGACTATAATCTGGGCTTCCTTGAGAAATGGCTTCTGGTTAGGTTTTTTTTTTTTTAAAGAATTTTATTGGTGAATTGGGGGGATGGGAACAGTGCTGGGGAATTGGGGGAAGGGGGACAGACAAGTTGCCGTCGTTTTGTTCTTCGGTCTAGTTGTGGAGGATGTTGCTTCACTGGCCCAAGTTGGCACCATCATTGCGCTCTTCCCGGGTGAGGCAGGTCAGTCGCCGGCTTCTGGACGGCCGCTCACTGCGGCTGCTGGCCGCTCACGCTGGCTGCTGGCCGCTCACGCTGGCTGCTGGCTACATACGGTAGCCCATGGCAACCCACTGCCACAGGGGACTGCAGCCCACGCCGTCGCCGGCGACTCACAGCAGCCCAGCTCCAGGTTGAGCCATTGTTCAGCATCTTAGCTGTAGAGGGCAGTGTCACTGGCCCTCATATGTGGGATCCGAACCGGGGCCCTCTGGCGTCCCAAGCCAGTTCTTAACCATCGCGCCACTCGGCCGGCCCGGCTTCTGGTTAGGTTTGACCAATTGGAGACACTAGTCAGAAATTAGAGGGCAGGAGAAGTGGAGAAGCCATGGTACCCCTTGCCCTGCTTTCATTGGTTTCTGGCAGTTGGCAGTGTCTCCTCTGTGGCTCTAGTTCATACTGGGAAGCTACAGAGTCCCACCTTCTGTTGAGTGGTTCTTCCTCGCAGGTCCCAGCTCCTTCTTGCTAGCCTTGGCTCCCAGTTCCCAGGCTCTGGCGATATTATCTCCTGCCTTTGTCTGTTAGCCCTATGGTTGGTAGCAATTTCTTGCAGTTACTAAGCTCTAGGTTGCCTCATCTTTCCCCCATTTGCTCTTTCTGCTCCTCTGACACTGTTGTAACTTATTTCCTGGCTGAATCCTGTCTGATACAGTTTGTAGCAGGAAGTGGAAAAGACAAGGCTGGAATGATGGTTAGGGCCAGATTGGTAAATGACTGTTTCTTGCCTAGGTAGGCAAGCTTGCCATACTATAAGAACCTCCAAAGAGAGAGAGAGAGAAATATATTCAGCTGCTGAAAGGTCAGTGTTTTCCTCCCATAGATTTCAGTTTAATTCCTGGGATGTCATTTGTAGCAAAAGCATGGAAGTGACCTGAATTTCTCTTCCTGTTCACTCCATGCACCAATAGACGTCCAAAATAAGGATCAAAATGGAGTGGAATTCAGCTTTTTGGCAATGAATCATGTAATGTAGATAGAGACATACAGCAAGCAGTGGGACCACTGACACCTGGGTCTGCCTCGGGAGATATCAAAGTTTCTCAGGTGGAGGAGATGTGTAAACTAAGTCTTGAAAATTGGTATATTAGTTTCCTATTGCTGCTGTAACAAAATATTGCAAATGTAGTGCCTAAAACAACACAAAATTATTCCCTGACAACGATGGAGGTCAGTAGGCCAACATGCCTCATGGGGCTAAAATCACGGTGTTGTCCTGAGTTCCTTTTGGAGGCTCTAAGGAAATAATCATTCCCTTGCCTTTTTCAGCTTCTAGAGGTACCTGCATTCCTTGGCCTATGGTTCTCTTCCTTCATCTTATAAATAAATCAACAACATAGCATCTTCATACCTCTCTCTCTCTCTCTCTCTCTCTCTCTCTCTCTCTCTTATCTTTCTTACAATGACCCATATGATTTCCTTGGATCCCATTGGAGAATCGAGCATAATTTCCCCATTTAAAGATAGGAATCACATCTGAAAAATCCCTTTTGCTATGTAAGGCAGCATTCACAGGTTCTGGGGATTAGGACATCTTCATGGGAAAGATATTATTCTGCCTAACACAATAGGGTAGGCGCTCATTAGGTGAAAGACAGAAGGGAAAGTATAGTCCCATCAGAAGAAACAGAATGTGCTGTACAGTGGCATAAAAGGATGTAGCAGTCTACCCCATCGGCAGACACTTATTATTTCTCTAGGTAAAAAAGCACGTTCACTAGGACCTCAGAAACATGTACTGTTCCTCACATCCTTTCACTGTAAGGAGAAACAAGCTGTTTAAGCCAAAATATAGGCTACCCTAAAGCTCACTGGAGTTGTAATAATCCCCTCATGGTTCCCATTAGCCTGTTTTGGCTTTCTCACCTGTCTAAGTCCTTTGGGGCTGTTATAACAAAAATGCTATAGAATGGGTAGCTTGTAAACAAGAGAGATTTATTTCTCACAGTTATGAAGGCTGGGAAGTCCAAGGTCAAGGTGCTAGCATGTTCAGGGTCTGGTGAGAGCTGGCTTCCTGGTTCTTAGACTGCTGTCTTCTCACTGTGTCCTCACATGGATACAGGGGCAAAGGAACTCTCTGGGGTCTCTCTTGTAAGGTCACTAATCCCATTTAAGAGGGTGCCACCCTCATGATCCAATTACCTCTCAAAGGCCCCACCTCATGATATCATCACATTGGAGATTAGGTTTCAACATATAAATTTTCGGGGGACACAGATATTAAGACCATAGCACCACCAAATAGCTATGTAGTTTGGAAAGAATCACTTACCCTCTTTTAGTCATAGCTTCCTTCTCTGTAGAATGGTGATAGAGGATCCCAGCCTCATGGGGCCATTGCTATAAATCAGGGAGATAATTCTTGTGGAAGTTTCCAGCACACTTCCTAGCACACAGCTCCCACTTTATTCAAGAAGCCAAGGGCAAATTCAACATTTTTAGAGGCAAAAGAGCCTATGATCTGGTAGACGGGCTGACTCACCAAGGGTGGGACAGAACTAAGGTTGGAAATATAGAACTGACAAGTGATACAGGAAAATTCCCTAAACAAGACCAAGTAACTAGGGGAAGACTGATGCTATGGTATTTCAGAAAAGAACACACATAGTGAGTGGGTCAACTGGGACTATAGTGGGAGGCTATATTAATATCTTTAGGGAGCTTTTACTCAGTGTTAAGATAGGTAGTAAGGGCCATTGTAAATCTCACAGATGCCAGGGTATCAAGGCTGGTGGCCATATGCAACCTTAGGACATCTTTCAGATGCTGGTAAACCTATGGGCATGTTTAAAAGATTCAGCCATTACTCAAAAACATGATCAATGTAATCCAATCATTACTCAAATTCATAATGCTCAAATATTTCAGCAATAATGTATAAAGGGCTTTTAATAATTTTTTTCCTATTTCTGGTACCTAATGCTGTGCGATAAACAAAGACCAGGCCAGGATTGGGTGGCGAGTGGATGCAATGGAACTAAGCATTTGTCTGTCCCTTGTTTCTCCACTAATAGTAATTATAGTCATTAGTATTTAAAGAACACATGCTACATACCAGGTGATCTTCCCAGCAATATTCTGAGAAAGGCACTATTCTATAACCCATCCTACAGGTTAGGAAACTGAGGCTTTCAGAGTTCAAGTAACCTTGTCAAATTCACAAAGCCAGGGAGAAGTCGAACTAAAAAGTCGACCTAGTTGAACAATGTTCTTAATGACTACATCGTGCTACTAATATACCATACCTCAAACAAAATCTGTCTCTGTCATTATGGAAATTATATATATATATATATATATATATATATATTCACATATAGTTGACATACAATATTATACAACATCAGCTTCAGGTGTACAGTGCAGTGATCAAGTCTCTACCCCATCCATGATGTGGTCTCCCTAGCAAGACATGTGACCATCTGACACCCTACAAAATATTTACAACATTATTAATTATATTCCTCGAAATGTCTTTCAGGTCCCTGTGGCAATATATATTGTAATTAGGAGTTAGGTATTTAAGCTGTCTAATCCCTTGCCCTTCTCCCTCATCCCCTCCCTTCCCAACTAGCAGCCATCAGTTGTTCCTCCATATCTCTAAGACCACTTCTGTTTACTTTGCTCGTTCATTCAGTTTTTTAGATTCCACATATAAGTGAAATCATATGGGATTTGTTTTTCTCTGACTGACTTATTTTGCTTAACAAAATAGTCTCTAAGTCCATCCATATCGTCCCAAATGGTACGATTTCATTCTTCTTTATAGCAGAGTAATACTCCATTGTATAAATGTACCACAGTTTCTTAATCCAGTCATCTACTGATGGGCATTTCGGTTGTTTCCAAGTCTTGGCTATTGTGAATAGCGCTGCAATAAACATAAGGGTACATATATTTTTTTGAATTAGTGTCTTGCATTTCTCTGGATAGATAACCAAGAGTGGAATTGCTGGGTCATATGGTAGTTCGATTTCCAGGTTTTTGAAATAACTCCATACTGATGTGCATAGTGGCTGCACCAATCTACAGTCCCACCAACAGTGCACCAGGGTTCCCTTTTCTCCACAGCCTCACCAGCACTTGTTGTTTGTTGATTTATTGATGATAGCCATTCTGACCAGAGTGAAGTGGTATCTCATTGTGGTTTTTATTTGCATTTGTCTAATGATTA
>NW_017732009.1:0-19804 GCF_001890085.2 Hipposideros armiger | reverse complement strand
GCTGTGGGCTTATCATATATGGCCTTTATTATGTTGAGATATGATCCCACTATTCCCACTTTGCTAAGAGTTTTGATCATAAATCACTGCTGGATTTTGTCAAATGCTTTTTCTGCATCTATTGATATGATCATATGATTTTTATTTTTCAATATGATAATGTGATGTATTACATTAATTGACTTGCAGATATTGAACCAACCTTGCATACCAGGAATGAATCCAACTTGATCGTGGTGTATGATCTTTTAATGTGACGCTGAATTCGGTTTGCTAGTATTTTGTTGAGGATTTTTGCATGTATGCTCATTAGGGTTAATGGCCTGTAGTTTTCTTTTTTTGTAATATCTGTGTCTCATTTTGGGATCAGAGTAATAGTGGCCTCATCAAATGTGCTTGGGAGCCTTCCCTCCTTCTGTATTTTTTGGAATAGTTTGAGGAGTATAGGTATTAATTCTTTTCTGAATGTTTTGTAAAATTCACCTATGAAGCCATCTGGTCCAGGATTTTTGTTTGTTGGAAGCTTGTTGATTACTGACTCAATTTCTTTGGTAGTAATCAGTCTGTTCAGAGTTTCTGTTTCTTCTTGTTTCAGAATTGGTAGATTGTAAGCTTCTAGAAATTTATCTATTTCTTCCAGATTGTCAAATTTGTTGGCATATAGTTCTCTCGTAGTATTTTCTTACAATTTCCTGTATGTCTGTGGCATCTGTTGTCACTTCCCCTCTTTCATTTCTGATTTTATTAATTTGGGCCTTCTCTCTCTTTTTCTTGGTGAGTCTGACTAAGGGTTTGTCAACTTTGTTTATCTTTTCAAAAAACCAGCTCTTGGTTTCATTGATCTTTTGTATTGTTTTTTGGTCTCTATTTCATTTATTTCTGCTCTGGTCTTTATTATTTCATTCCTTGTATTCCCTTTGGGCTTGTTTTGCTGCTCTTTCTCCAGTTCCCTTAGGTGTAAACATAGTCTGTTGATATGAGATTGTTCTTGTTTCTTTAGATAGGCCTGCAATGCTATGAATTTCCCTCTTAGGACTGCTTTCACTGTATGCCATAGATTTTGAGTTGTTGTATTTTCATTGTCATTGTCTTGAGGTAGCTTTTGATTTCTTCCTTGATCTCAGTTTTGACACACTTGCTATTTAGTAGCATGTTATTCAGCCTCCATGTATTTGTGTGCTTTCCAGGTTTCTTTTTATAATTGATTACTAGTTTTATAGCCTTGTGGTGAGAGAAGATGCTTGATATGATTTCAATCTTCTTAAATTTATTGAGACTTATTTTGTGTACTAACATGTGGTCTATCTTGGAAAATGTTCCATGTGCACTTGAGAAGAATGTATATTCTGTTGCTTTGGGGTGAAATGCTCTGAAAATATCAATTAAATCCAGCTGGTCTAAAGTGTCATTTAAGGCCACTGTTTCCGTGTTGATTTTCTGTCTGGAGGATCTGTCCATTGGTGACAATGGAGTGTTGAAGTCCCCTACTACGATAGTATTGCTGCTGATCTCTGTCTTTATGTCTGTCAAAATTTGTTTTAGATATTTAGGAGCTCCTATGTTGGGTGCATAGATGTTTACTAGGGTTATGTCCTCTTGTTGAATCGATCCTTTTATTATTATGTAGTGTCCTTCTTTGTCTTTTATTGTAGACTTCATTTTAAAGTCTACTTTGTCTGAAATAAGTACTGCTACTCCCACTTTTTTCTCATTTCCAGTTGCGTGAAATATCTTATTCCATCCCTTTACTTTCAGTCTGTATGTGTCTTTTGATCTGAGCTGAGTCTCTTGTAAATAGCATATTCATGGGTCCTGTTTTCTTATCCATTCAGCCATTCTGTGTCTTTTGATTGGAGCATTTAATCCATTCACGTTTAAAGTGATTATTGATAGGTGCATATTTATTGCCATTTTGTTATTTGTATTTCTGATCTTCCTGGGTTAGCTTGTTTTCCCCATTCTTCTGTTTAAAAAAGCCCTTTTAACATTTCCTCCAATGCTGGCTTGGTGGTAATTAATTCCTTAAGTTTATTCTTTTCTGAGAAGCTCTTTATCTCTCCTTCAATTTTAAGTGATAGCTGTGCTGGGTAGAGCAATCTTGGTTGTAGGCCTTTATTTTGCGTCACTTTGAAGATGTCCTGCCACTTCCTTCTCGCCTGCAGAGTTTGTGTAGAAAAGTCAGCTGTTAGTCTTATAAGAGTTCTTTTGTATGTAAGCTATTCTCTTTCTCTTGCTGCTTTTACGATCCTGTCTTTGTCTTTAACCTATGCCATTTTTACTATGATGTGTCTTGGTGTGGACCTGTTTGGGTTCAGCTTGTTTGGAACTCTCTGCCCTTCCTGGGCTTGTATGTCGATTTCCTTCACCAGGGTAGGGAAGTTCTCAGTCATTATTTCTTCAAATACATTCCTGATCCCTTGCTTCTTTTCTCCTCCTCCTGGTATTCCTATGATTCGAATGTTGTTGTGCTTGATGTTGTCCCACAGGTCTCTTAAACTGTTTTCATTGTTTTTTATTCTTTTTTCTTTTTGTTGTTCCAACTGGGTGATTTTTGCTACTTTGTCTCCTTTTTTTAACATTTTTATTGCGGAATTGGGGAAAGGGGAACAGACAATTTGCTGTCCTTTTGTTCTTCAGTCTAATTGTGGAGGACGTTGCTTCACTGGCCCAAGTTGGCACCATCTTTGTACTCTTCCAAGGCAAGGCAGATCAGTCAGCAGCTTCTGGACAGCCGCTCACACTGGCTGCTGGCTACATACAGCAGCCCATGGCAACCCACTGAAGCAGGGGCTGCAGCCTACGCTGTCGCCGGCAACTCACGGCAGCCCAGCTCCAGGTCAAGCTGTTGTTCAGCATCTTAGCTGTAGAGGGCAGTGTCACTGGCCCTCATATATGGGATCCGAACCAGGGCCCTCTGGCACCCCAAGCCAGGTCTTAACCAACGCGCAACTCAGCCGGCCCTATTTTGTCTTCTAAATCACTGATCTGATCCTCTGATTCATCGAATCTACTGGTGATTCCTTCGAGTGTGTTCTTCATTTCAGTTATTGTATTCTTTAGTTCTATCTGGTTGTTTTTTTATGATTTTTTATCCTTCTTTATGTCCTCCTTAAATTCCTGAAACATTCTTATCATCAGTGTTCTAAACTCTGTCTCTGAAAGGTTGGATACCTCTGTTTCATTTAGTTCCATTTCTTGATGTTTCTTCTGTTATTTTACTTGGGGTATGTTTCTTTGTTTCTTCATCCTGGCTGTCACTCTGATTGCTTCAATGTATTAGATCACCTAGAAACACACACACAAAAAGAAAAGAAAAGAAAAAAGAGAAAAGGGGGGGGGAAAGGAAAAAGAAAAAAAGGAAAAAAAAAAGGTGGGGAGGGGCTCTTTGTCCACTTTAATCTGCAGACCATTTGCTCAGCAATAGAGAGATTCTGGGCAACTCAGCACCAGCTGTTGGGGTGAGGGGCTCAGTGTGTCATGCGCCAACCTCCCTTTAGACTTGCAGTAAGCTTCCCACAATTAGTTGCTCTGGGTTCTGGAACTGTGCTCACCACCAAAAATCCTCACTGGTACTTGTGGGCTGTGCGCTGCTGCAAAAAACCCTCTGTGGCCTGCGGAGGTAGGAAGCAGGCAACACAGCTCTATGTGGGTGCAGCAGGACCCCAAGGCACCACAGGGTATGGTCAGTGGCCCCCACCAAGTCAGAGCAGCATGCACTCCTGCATCGGCAGCCAGCCCACACAAACTCGCCTGGAAAGCCCTGGCTGAATCACGCAGGAGCACAGCTCATGGTCCTACACACCCAGGAAAACTCCCTGTCTCAGACTGTCCCAATCAGCCGCTCAAAGATCAGTCTGAGCAGCCCGACAGTCAATCGCCACCGAGGCAACTCTGCCCGCGCAGTGCGGAAATCAGGGACCTAAGGCGAGTCGCGCACTTCCGGGTCTCAATAAGCAGTCTGTTGGAGTTGGAGTGCGCCTGACAGGCGTTTCCCTCACTACGCAGCACAAACAGTCCAGAGGGTGGGGATCCAAGGCCGCATGCGCACGCACACACCACTCCTGTGCCAATTCCAGCAGACCAATGCAGTCCCAGACCTGAGCGTCTGTGGGAGGGCCCAGCCCCAGCCCTGAATAAAATGGCGGCCTCCTGTGCACTACTCATGTGCAAGCTCCACACCAGGGGAACAATGGTCCCAAAAACCTCCAGCTCCCGTGCCAAAGGCACTCAGTTCAGTCCTTCCTGGAGGCTCCTGGGCCCCGCTCACAAAGCTACTCCCTCCACCAGGAACCAGGTGAGTGCTCACCAGCGAGCGAGTCAGTTTGCCAGCTCGACTGGTTCTCCAGCTGCCCTCAGCCTCACCGAGGTGAGCAAAGAGAGTCCTCACTATTTTCTACTGCCAGCTATCATAGAACTCCTCTTCTCGGAAAAGTAACTCTGGGGTGGTGAGCGCGGTGTGGGGCCAGAGGGTCTCACCCCCAACTGGAGAAGCCTCCCCACCGCTGAGGTGTCCCTCACGGGGTTTGCCCTCTCTCGTCTCTGCCCCTCCTACCAGACTCGATGTGACATCCTCTTTAAGTCCTTCCTTTAGAGGTACTGCTCATCTAGGTTCCAGGGAACTTCCGAGGTTGAATGTCTTATAAATTATTTGCAATTTTGGTGTGATCCTGGGATGTGTCGGCATAGCATCTGTCTATTCTGGCATCTTACCGGAAGTCCCTAGTTTCTCTTTTCAATTCTACTCTGCTTTCATTCCTAAGCCAAACTATTGGGATATGCCTTGAAATTAGAATACTCTTAAACTGTGTGACCTTGGGTAGAAACTTCTCTAACTCCCTGTCTCATCTATAAACCAAAGATAATTGAACATAGTTCCTTTTTTTGAGGACTATATAAATTATGTGCAGGTCCCTAGCATTTTGACAATAAATGTGAAAGTCCCTAGCATTTTGTAGTAGTCATTAAATATAGAGGGTGCCAAAAAAATGTATACACATTTTAAGAAAGAAAAAAACTGTATTAAAATTACTCTGATGATAACCACATTGAGCACCTCTTGTAATTGCTGAAGTCAAACATGATTTGTATTCATCTTTTGTTATCGGTATTTATGAGTATTGAGTATTACAATTTTAATAGTTTTTTCCTTTCTTAAAATATGTACATTTGTTTGGCACCCTCTGTATATAGTCTCTCCACTCATATATGCTTCAGGGATTTGTCTCAGGAACCAGACTAGACAACTTTGGATTCAAGCTCTGTCACTTACTAACTTTGAGACATAGGGCAAGTTGCTTAGTTGTTCTGTGCCTCAGTTTCCCAATCTATAAAATTGGAATAATAATAATACCTACCACATAGAGTTGTTGTGAGATTTAAAGAGATATAAAGTGTCTAATAGTGCCTGGTCCATAGAAAGTTTTCAATAAATGTTAGCTATTATTATTAATCTCTGTAGGCATCCCAGGGTATTTTGAATTCCTAAATATCCCTTACTTCCTTACAGTTCCTTGTGGAATACTGATGTATTAATAGTAATCACAAGTATAGCCTTCCTAAGCAAAATTCAGTTTTCTGATTCTGAATTTCCTCAACTATAAAATGGGAATAATTGATAGCATCTCCTTCATAGTAATATTCATGAGATTTAAGTACAATAAAGCTTATAAAACTTAGCAGTGTGTGACATGGTAAATTTTCAACAAATGTTAGCTGATATGATTATTCACCTGGCCAATAAATGTTTATTAAGCACTTTCTATATACCTGGTACATACTGTTGTAGGTGCTAAGGATACAGTGGTGAATTCTGCCATCATAGAGATTACATTCTGATAGGGAATAGAGATGTAGTGCTAATTACTATGAAGAAAAACAGGGAAAGCTATGGTGATCAGATAACTACGGTCTGAGGAACTTGAATAAATATGACATTGGAGTATGTCGATGAAGGGACAAAGAGAGGACTGGTTTGGCAGGTAACAGCATTTACCATTTGTGTGGGGTGCTGCATTGGAAGCTTAGAATACCAGATAATCAATAAGGCTGGAGGGTGCTGACTCTAACTTGGCCAACTGCGTCATCATTTGGCAGCAAGCCCCACTGACACTTAACCAAAGTCAGCAGTGAGGCAGAGAGAGAGAATGTACTTTCTTTGTGAAAGTCTGAGGATATATTAGACTCTTTAATTGTTTTTGCCTGTTCTGGACTAACTGGTCCAAACCGTCACATTTTTAAAACCTCATAAAACGAGTTATTGCCCTGTATTAGCCTCCAGGATGAGGACTAGATTGCTTCCCATGGGTTTCATGAAATATATGGATCTTTATAGTTCCTCATTTATTTTATACATAAAACACACTGATGGTGCTTCCAAAAAATGTAAGTAATAGCTAGCTAATAAACATCCTTATGCTCTAATGCTATGTGATGAGTGGTAGATTTGAAGATAACTAGTTCCTAATTTGAACGATATTTCCCTATTCAGCCCTGCAAAAGCAGCCTTACTACTAAATATATTCTATGGATTCATTTAGAGTCACTGATTCTGTCTTCTATTAGAGGGGCTAAATACTTGTAGACCTGCCCACTGTGTCAAAGAGATGTCTACAAGACCAGAGATGTCTAAAGACACTCCACATTTAAACTGGATGTATATTTCATAGCCTCTTTGGGATTTTATGGGAGGAAAGTGCTGATAATTTGGGGAGAGTAACAATGAGGATGAATGATTATCTTGATGACATTCAGTAGAAACAACTCATTTGGATCACTCTTTTACATCAAGCTTAACTACCATTCAGATAATGTACACTGAGTGGCTAAGGTATCACTAAAGTGCCATTCACCCAACTCATATCTCAGGTATTTAAAAATTCCCAAAGAAAACCTCAGCATTTTGGTAGAAAATGAAAGGATACTGAAAATGAATTTGACATTTGAGAAAATTAAGTAACAGTGATGCATTGACAGATGAGCAGAGAAGCATGATCAAATTCCACTAGGAGGTGATATTAAGACAGATTTGCAGGCAGCTAGACAATGCAATCTTATCAGATAACTGAGCCCCAGTAATTAGAAAGGGTTATGAATTAGGCCCTGAATCTCAGGAGGGGAGCTAGAAATAATTCAATTTTAAGTAACAAGGTATCTCATATTTACTAAATGCTTATCCTGTGTCAAATACTGGACTAAACACTTAGAAAATGCAGTGAAACAAAGTATAGGTAAGGGGCATCCAAAATTCTGTAGACGTTGACTTAATATCTAAGTGGTCTCAGGGTAATGCTTACAAAGTGAACCATTCTGAGCTGGTGGTTACCTCTTTCCGTACTCACAGCTTTTCCTTGTATTCAGATATTATGCCAACTATTTCTCTTTCTGTGAGTGATCAAACCATTGTTTCTTATACAAAAAAGTTCTTTGATGAATTTCTTGCCAATACTTTTAATTAAAATCAAATCTCTCTCTCTGTCTCTCTCTGTCTCTGTCTCTGTCTCCATATATATATATATATATATATATATATATATATATATATATATANNNNAGAGAGAGAGAGAGAGAGAGAGAGAGAGAGAGAGAGAGATTTCTCTCATCTTCTCGCTTCTCTTCCTGTGATTTTTACAATTGAAGAGATTGGGAGTATTATCCTATAGAATAAATCATTTTCTGGATTTGCCTGTTTTTCCTTGTGGTGTCACTGAACTTGTTCTTCTATTCCTTATAATTCTAAAAACTGAAATTTAGAACTTAAGCTTATTGGATTCAGATTAAGCATTTACCATAGGACTACCTCATACATGAGGTTGTGTGTTGCATATTACATCGCACTGAGAGACATACAATGTGTGGTTGACTCTGTATTTGTGAAAGGGTTACTATTTAATGTGATAACTGGGTAAAGATGATGACTGCCAGCTTGCTCTATTGAAAGTTAACCTTTTTTCCCTTGTCAGCTAACGAGTAACCCATGGGGTTGATACTTTGATACTATGTGAATATGGAGCTCCCCATCAACCTATCACCTTAAAGTTCATTTTCCTTAGTAGTCCTTGCCCAAGTCAATGGCTTTAATGGGGGTTTCATTGCTTCATATTATTACATATTTTGAAGGGAGACAGTGATTTTGCTGAAATCTTTGCTTGCTTTGGAGGCTTATGAACTTGCTGCATCAGATTATATATTCATACAATTAAATAGTTTTTCCATTTAACTGGTCAGCCAACCATATCTTCTCATCACTATTAACTGTACTAAATCTGGTGGCAATTGGTAAATGTACTGTCATTAAGTGATTTTCAGTAGGGTCTGAGTTAATACTTTTGGAGTGTAATTTTTAATAAGAAATATTTTGGGGGTAGGGGTAAGAGCAGGAAGCCAAAAGTCATGAGTTGCCAGTGATTAAAGGTTTCTAAGACAAGGAATATGGCAGGATAAACAAGATAGAAATTTTGGTCAGAATTAGACCAGAGTGAGAGTCATGCTCACTCTGAGAGTGTAGCTAAACCATGGGTCACAAACTCAAGTGCCTGAGAGGTAAAGGGAGGGAAGCAAACCAGGTATAAGGAATAAAAAGAAGTGGTGCAGCCTATGAAATAAATGAAGTTCCTATGTCTTGTCTAAAGATGGCTTCTACTATTTAGCAACAGCTAATTGTTGTAATGTGGAAAATGGGTCTAGTGTTGCCAGATCTTTTAATATTGCAAGAAAAGCTAGAAATCTGACTTATAAAGTGAAACAAAACATTTTTAAAATGGAAACAACCAACTCAAAGAGTAAATTAAAAATATGTACAGTGGAACAAATCTGTTTCTGGGCCTCATTTGGCTTGTGGACAATAATTTTGTAAAATTTAGTCTGAAAACTTTTAAGTTTGTGTTTACTAAGGTCAGAGACTAACTAAGTGGATAGGTTGGGGATTCATGGTATCTACACTATACAGAGCAGGAATCCAGAAGCCAGGGACTACATAGTGCCTGATAGCCAGGGGTACTTACTAATCAACTCTGATCTTGATACAATGCTTTCATGTTTGTCTGTACAGCCTGTTCCCTAATTTGAAGTTCTGTGAATGTAGGCACCTTGTCTTTATACCCATAATTTCTTACACATTACCCTCCATATACTAGGTACTCAGTAAAGGGATGATAATGATGATGATGATGATGATGATGATGATGATAATGATGATGATAATGATGAAGATGATGATGGTTTCTACCCAATAAAAATCAAGCTAAGTTATTTCATGTTCTCCTAATAGATAAGTAAAAATGATGAGTTTTCTGCATAGCATGAAACAATAAAACACTGTAGAGTTAATCTGGGAACTGATTTTGCCATTTAATGTTATTTTCAACAAAGCATTCATAAAATTCATGGCTGAAGCTGTTCCACATTATTATGTTCTCTCTTGCAATTTTTCTTAACTAAAAGCTATTCCTCATTTTTATGTTGTAATGTTTGAGAAAGTAATGAATGATTAAGGTAATCAGAAATACATGAAGTTGGGGGAAGACACGTGCATATATGTTTTTAGTCATATTTGAAGAGTAGTACTTAAATGATAAGGCACTAACTCTATCATAACATCAGGGAAATTTATATTATATGCTTGGTCCAGCTCCATTTTCTGGAAAAATAAGTTCTTAAATATGTCACATCTATAAATCAACTTCCGAAGTCACAAATCTAAACTAGATATGGGAATTTTTCTTTGTTCCATTTTCTCCTAAGCATCCTCTCATCTGTCTCTGCCTAACCATATACCAATTTAAGAACAAAAGGACATAAAATGGGGAGTCTAAATGTAGGTGCTAAAAGCAAATTATGTATTTTACAATGTTGGCTAGGAATTACTTGGTTTAAGTGAGGAGCTTGTTAACCCAAAGAAGTGAATTTTTAGTGGTGGCACTTTGGCAGAAAGATTTTTCATTAATAATTCCATTTACTAAATGTCTTCTGTGTGTGAGGTATTGTAATAGGTAGTTTTACTACTAAGTATCAGATTATTGTCTCTAATTTTTACTACAACCTGGCAAGGAAAGTAGTATTAGCCCCACTTATAAATAAAGAAACTGAGGCTCATAAAATTTAAGTAAATTTTCCAGTAATAAACATCTAGTAAGTACTGGAGCTGGGATTAGTACATGGGTCTGCTGCAAAGCTTATATTCTTGCCTTATACCATATTGCCTCCCAGCATTGTTATATAACAGTCCTAAAAAATAGGGACACTATATCCATGTTATATTTTAATGTTGTCCTTAACCTCCAGTCAAAATATATATGAGCATTGCCTAGGGAATGGCATAATATGTAACAATAATACCCTCAGAACCTAGTAGTTAGAAAAAGGGAAAGCAAAAACCATGCTTTTCATTGACTTTGGTTGGTTGACTAAGATGGTTCTCTATTTGCAGTTTTCATGGTGGGGGGAGGGGTAGGCATTGAAGCGTAGGCACATTTAACCCATGTCCTGGCTCAAGAGGGGTCTGGTTCCCCTCAGTTCACAGGTACACGTGTTAGAGCTTTCCTTTAACACCACCACAATGCCACCCTCCTTCTCTTGGGTTTTCACTGTCCTTGGACACTGCTAAAGTTGTTGTCCACATTGACAAGTCAGCTGTTCAGATAAACATCACACCTGATAGTCACTGGGTAGACTGCTGGTAGTTGTTGAAAAAAGTTTATGAGATAAAGGAGAAGGACTGCTAGCTTAGCCTTTGTGTGTGGTTAATAGACTTGCTTGCTAAGGCAAATTATGGGCAGAATACTCCCATGAAACTCCTGGACAATGGAATAACACTCTTCATAACAACAATTTGCACTGCAATCCTCATTTCTGTTCTGGTCTTTTCAGATCCTGCCTTCTCCCTCTCTACTTCACTGACTTTGTCATTCATTACATCAACAACTTGTTCCACCTCCCCCTAGTTTGGGAATTTTCTTTTGGATCTTAGATGGTAGTCCTCATTTCTAAAAACCCTGATGTTTTCCTGAAAACTCCTGTCCATGCCTAGAGTTTTCTTTCTTCTCTAGGATCTCTTGATACCAAATCTAGGTTTTGTTTCTACTTTGTTTCACAACCCATAGAACTGTGTTGCTGTTTGAAGCATGTATGTATGATGGTCTGATGGTTCCAAATGATTAGAATAAAGGAACTAAGGTCAACATTTTAAAATATTATCCTGCCACCATCTAACTGCGTACCTATAACGTGACAGGCTAAGAAGGCATATCTTTCCTGTATCATGTGGACCTGCATTCTATGGTGCACGCACTTTTTTTCAGGTTAATCAATTCTGTAATGCCCTCTCCAGAGGTGGGAATGTAAAATAGTGAAGCTGCTATGGAAAACCATATGGAGGTTCCTCAAAAAATTAAAACTACCATATGATTCAGCAATCCCACTTCTAGGTATATATCCAGAAGAAATGAAATTAGTATCTCAAACAGATTTTAACAAACCATTTTCATTGTAACATAATTCACAATTGCCAAGATATAGAAACACCCTAATTATCCATCAATGGATGAATGTAAAAAATGGGATGTGTATATATAATGGAATATTATTTGGCCTTACAAAGGACATTCCACAATATGCAACAACATGGATGAATTGAGGGCATTATGTTAAATGAAATAAGGTGGTCACAGAAGGACAAATACTGCATAATTTCACTTACATAAAGTATCTAAAGTAGTCAAACTCTTAAAAGTAGTGAGTAGAAAGGTGGTTGTAGGGACTGGGGAGAAATTGAAAAGGGAAGTTGCTGTTCAATGAGTACGAAGCTTCAGTTAAACAAGTTAAATAAGATCTAGAGATCTGCTGTATAATATTGTATCTATAATTAACAATAATTCATTGTGCACTTCAAAATCTGTTGAGGAAAAATCTCATGTTAAATGTTGTTACAACAATAAAATAAAAATAAATGATTAACATTATTCTGAGTGAAAGATGCCAGGAACAGAAAATGAAATACTGTACAGTTTAATTTATACAAAGTTCTAAAACAAGGAAAACTAATCTGTGGTGATAACAGATCAACAGTTCTTTTCTGGGGGAAAATTGACTAGGATGGGGACCGTGGAACTTTCTGTCATGATGACAATGTTCTGTATGCATTATTCAAGGCTGATTGGATTGTATGCTTAAGATTAATACATTTTACCATATGTAAATTACACTTCAATAAAATAATAAGAACTTGGGGGTTATCAATTTGGGAGGGGTGTAAATCTTTAACTATTATATTGCTTTGTACACCTGGAACTAATAAAAATAAATAAATAAAATAATACAAACAATCACTTAGAGGGCAACAGTAATAGCTCAGTGTGAATTAGTTAAATCATATAAAGCATCTATGGCTAAAACAACTTCTTATTCCTGGAAAAGTCCATTTTACAGCAGAACTGAGAGATGGTTTCCAGAGATATCTTAGATATCTCAAGATTTTGGGAAGTCATTATCATAAGTTATATGTATGAGTATACTATAAAGTTGTATAATTCTAGTGTATTCAATTTAATTTTGAATTATATAAAATGTAAATAAAATAGTAACTAACATTTACTGAGGTTTTGCCAAGTACCAGGCACTGTTCTAACAGCATAGATGAGTTTTGTCTGTTTTTGTACTTTTTATACAATATGAAATCATATTGGAAAGGAAAAATTAATCTACCAAAAAAGTACTATAAATAATAATTGAGTTTAGTAAGTTCACAGGCCTCAAGCTCAAATACACAAAAGTTAATTGTACAAAACAGATGAAACTGATCAATACTGTTACAAAAGTACCTGACACTTTCCAAAATATATGACTTTTATTTCTTTCTGGTCTGTTTTTTTTTATTGTTAGTTTCAGGTGTGGTCTTATTGTACACTCTAGGATATAAGGTACAGAGTTGAGTAGAAGTGTTAAGATTGGACAGCTTTACATTCTGATTTTGGGGGAAAGCATTTAGTCTTTCACTGTTAAGTTTGATGTTAGCTGTAGGTGTTTTTGTAAGTGCTCTTTTTTTAGAAAAAAATATTTTTTTCAGTTATAAAATAGATATTCAATACTATTTTATATTAGTTTCAGTTGTACAGCATAGTGGATAGACATTCATATAGTTTATGCAGTGATCCCCTTGATTAGTTTAGTATCCACCTGGCACTATACATGTTGCAACATTATTAACTATATTCCCTATGTTGCACTTTACATCCCCATGTTTTGTAACTACCAATTTGTATTTATTAATTCCTTTACCTTTTTTACCCAGGCCTTAAACGCCCTCCCCTCTGCAACCATCAGTATGTTCTCTGTATCTACAAGTCTGTTTTTATTTTGTTTGTTCATTTATTTTGTTCTTTAGATTCCACATATAAGTGAGATCATATGGTATTTGAGTTACTCAGTCTGCCTTATTTCACTTAGCATAATATAAACACATGGTGGAAAGTTCCCAAACTTAATTGTCCATTGCCGTGAACACAGGGTTGCATATATCTTTCAAATTAGTGTTTTGGATTTCTTCAGATAAATGCCCAGAAGTGGAATTGCTTGGTCATAAGGGACTTTTTTTTAATTTTTTTGAGGGAACTCCATACTGTTTTCCACAGTGGCTACACCAATTTGTAATCCCACCAACAGTGCACGAGATTCTCTTCATATCCTCACCAATGCTTGTTCTTTGTTGATTTATTGATGATAGCCATCCTGACAGGTATGAGGTAATATCTCACTGTGGTTTTAATTTGTGTTTCTCTGATGATTAGTGATGTTGACCATCTTTTCAGAAGTCTATTGGCCATCTGTATGTCCTCTTTGGAGAAATGTCTATTCAGGTCCTCTGCTCATTTTTTAACTGGATTGTTTGTTTGTTTGTTTTTGGTGTTGAGTTGTATGAGTTCTTTATACATATTGGATATTAGCCCCTTATCAGTGTATCATTGGTGAATATCTTCTCCCATTCAGTAATCAGTCTTTTTGTTTTGTTGGAGGTTTCCTTTGCTGTGCCAAAATATTTTAACTTGATGTAGTCCCATTTGTTAATTTTTTTCTTTTGTTTCCCTTGCCTGAGGAGATATATCAGAAAAAAAAATTACTAAGAGCAATGTCAGAGGGTATTCTGCCAATGTTTTCTTCTAGGAGTTTTATGGTTTTAGGTCTTACACCTAAGTCTTTAATCCATTTTGAGTTTATTCTTGTATATGGTGTTTCATTTTTTGCATGTATTTGTCCAGTTTTCCCAGCACTATTTATTGAATAAACTGTCTTTACCCTACTGTATATTCTCGCCTCCTTTGTCATAGACCGAATGACCATGTATAGGCATAGGTTTATTTCTTGGCTCTGTTCTGTTCCACTGACCACTGTGTCTGTTTTTATGCCAGTATCATGCTGTTTTGATTACTATAGCCTTTGCAGTAAGGTTTGATATCAGGTACCATGATAACTCCAGTTTTGTTCTTTCTCAAGATTGCTGTGACTATTTGGGGTCTTTTGTGGTTCCATATAAATTTTAAGATTATTTGTCCCAGTTCTGTGAAAAATGCCATTGGTATTTTGATTGGGATTGCATTGAATCTACAGAGTGCTTTGGGTAGTATGGACATTTTAACGATGTTAATTCTTCCTATCCATAAGCATGGTATATGCTCCCATTTATTTGCATCTTCTTCCATTTCTTTCTTCAGTGTCTTATAGTTTTCTGAGTACAGGTCTTTTCTTCCTTGGTTAAATTTATTCCTAGGCATTTTTTTGATACAGTTGTAAATGAGATTGTTTTCTTAATTTCTCTGTCTGATAGTTTGTTATTGATGTATAAAAATGCAACCAAATTCTGAATATTAATTTGTATCCTGCTATTTTACTGAATTCAGTGATCAATTCTGATAGTTTTTTAGTGAAATTTTTGCGGTTCTCTCTATATAATATCATGTCATCTGCAAATAATGACAGTTTTATTTCCTCCTTTCCAATTTGGATTCCTTTTATTTCCTTTTCGTATCTTATTTCTGTGGCTAGGACTTCCAGTGCTATGTTGAACAAAAGTGGTGAAAGTGAACATCTTTGTGTTTTTCCTGATATTAAGGAGAATGTTTTTTAACTGTTCCCCATTGAGTATGATGTTAGCTATGGGTTTGTTGTATATGGTCTTTATTATGTTGAGGTGTATTCCCTCTATTTCCTCTTTGCTGAGAGTTTTTATCATAAATAGATACTGGGTTTTGTGAAATGCTTTATCTGCATCTATTGATATGATCATATGATTTTTATCCATCATTTTGTTTATGTGGTGTGTAATGTTAATTGATTTGTGGATATTGAGCCAACCTGGCATCCCAGGAATAAATCCTACTGATCGTAGTATGTAATTTTTTTAGTGTATTGCTGAATTCAGCTTGCTAATATTTTGTTGAGGATTTTAAAAAAGATTTTATTGAGGAATTGGGGGAGGGAAACAGCATTAGGAAATCGGGGAAGAGGAACAGACAAGTTGCTGTCCTTTTGTTCTTCAGTCTAGTTGTGGAGGACGCTGCTTCACTGGCCCATGTTGGTATTATCATTGCGCTCTTCCCGGGTGAGGCAATCACTCACTGGCTATTGGAAGACCGCTCATGGCAGCTCACGGCAGCTCACTAAAGCACATGCCAGCTGCCGGCCAGCATCACTGCAGTCTATGCCATTGCCAGTGACTCATGGCAGCCCAGCTCCAGGTCAAGCTGTTGTTCACCACTTTAGCTGTAGAGAATACAGCGGCACTGGCCCTCATGTGGGATCCAAACTGGGGCCCTACTGCTCAGGGGTCATGTCCTAAGCCAACTCTTAACCAATGCGCCCCTCAGCCAGCCCAAGGATTTTTTTTAATTGGGGAATTGGGGGAGGGAACAGTGTTGGGGAATTGGGGAAGGGGACCAGCCAAGTTGTTCTTCAATTTTAGTTTTGGAGGGCACCAGTCACCATCTGGCTGCCAGTCAGCAGCTCACGGCCTCTAAGCTCAAGGTGCTGTGTTCATTCTTAGTTGCGGGTGGGCATAGCCACCATTCCATGCAGGAGTCAAACCAACAGCCTTGTTGTTAAGAGCACACACTCTATCCACTGAGCCATCCGGGTGGCAGCTCAGCTCAAGGTGCCGAGTTGAGTCTTAGTTGTGGTTGGGCATAGCCACCATCCCATGTGGGAGCTGAACCAGCAGCCTTGTTGTTAAAAGCTCACACTCGATCGCTCTATCCACTGAGCCATCTGGGTGGCAGTTCAGCTCAAGTTGCCGAGTTCAGTCTTAGTGGCAGGTGGGCATAGCCCACCATCGAACAGGCAGTCTTATTGTTAGGAGCAAGTGCTCTCACCAGCTGAGCCATCCTGCCACCTATTGGTAGCTCAGCAGCAACAAAGCTTGGGCTCAGCGTCACTGACCCATGTGAGAATTGAACCAGCGGCCCTGTTTCTCAGAGCTCGCACTCTTAAGCTAACTCTTAACCAACTGAGCCAGTCAGCCGGCCCTTGTGAGGATGTTTGTATTTATGCTCATTATGAATATCAGCCTACAATTTATTTATTTATATATTTATTTATTTATTTTAGTAATGTCTTTGGTTTTGGAATCAGGGTAATGGTGGTCTTGTAAAATGAGCTTGGGAGCCCTTACGCTTCTTGGATTTTCTGGAATAGTTTGAGTAGGATAGGTGTTAATTCTTTTTTTGATATTTGGTAAAATTCACCTGTGATGGTCCAAAAGTTTTTCTTTTTTGATGGGGGGAGCTTGTTGATTACTGATTCAATTTCACTGGTAGTAATTGGTGTTTCCAGATTTTCTGTTTCTTCTTGGTTCAGCCTTTGAAGATTGTATGCTTCTAAGAATTTGTCTATTTCTTTCAGATTGTCCAATTTTTTGGTGTATAGTTGCTAATAGTATTTCCTTCATTTTTTTTCCCCTGTGGTGTCCGTTGTCACTTCTCTTTTGATTTCTGGTTTTATTTATTTGGGTACGCTCTGTTTTTCTTGATTAGTCTGTTTAAATATTTGTCAATTTTCATCATCTTTTCAAAAAAACATTTGTTGGTTTCATAGATCGTTTATTGTTTTTTTAGCCTCTATTTTGTTTATTTCCAATTTGATCTTTATTATTTCCTTCCTTGTATTCACTTTAGGCTTTGTTTGCTGTTCTTTTTCCATTTCCCTTAGGTGTAAAGATAGACTTTATTTGAGATTTTTGTTTGTTTCTTCCTTGAGGTAGGCCTGCATTGCTATGAAATTCTCCTTTAGGACTACTGTCACTGTGTCCCATAGAGTTTGGGTTGTTGTGTTTTCATTTTTATTTATCTCAAGGTATCTTTTGATTTTTTTGTTGATCTCAGTTTTGACCCACTCACTATTTAGTAACATGTTATTCAGCCTCCATGTATTTGTGTGCTTTCCGGGTTTCTTCTTGTAATTGATTTCTAGTTTCATAGCATTGTGGTCAGAGAAGACGCTTAATATGATTTAAATCTTTTTAAATTTGTAAAGACTTGGTTTGTGTCCTAACATGTGCTCTATCTTGGAAAATGTTCCATGTGCACTTCAAAAAAATGAATATTCTGCTGCTGTGGGGTGAAATGCTCTGAAAATGTCAATTAAATTCATCTGGTATAGTGTGTCATTTAAGACCACTGTTTTCTTTTTGATTTTCTGTTTGGAAGACCTGTCCATTGGTGTCAATGGGGTGTTAAAGTCTCCTACTATGATTGTATTACTGTCGATCTCTCCCTTTATGTTAGTCAATATTTGCTTTATATATATTTAGTTGCTCCTATGTTGGATGTATAAATGTTTACAAGGATTTTATAATTGTAAACTTGTTGGATTGATCCCTGTAGATGCCCTTTTTAGTATGAATTTTTATTTTTTTATCATGAATGGGTGTTGAATTTCTGACTAATGTTTTTTCTGCATCTACTGAGATGGCCATATGTTTTTTTCTTCTGAGTTTATTTATGTGGTGATTTATATTGATTGATATACAAAGGTTGAACCAGCTTTGTAATCTTGGGATAAGCCTTGTCATGATATATTATCCTTTTTACATATAGTAGCATGGATTCAGTTTTCTAGTATAGTCATGTGCCACATAAAAATATTTCTATCAATAACAGACCACATATATGGCAGTGGTCCCATAAGATTATAATGGAGCTGAAAATTTCCTATGGCCTAGTGATGTAGTCATTGTAAGATTGTGGCATAATGCATAACTCATGTGTTGGTGGTGATATTGGTGTAAACAATACACTGCACTGCCAATTGTATAAAAATATAGCACATACAATTATGCACAATACATAATACTTGAGTAATGAAATACAGCTCATTAACATTAATATTTAGCACATAAATGCTTATCATATTAATGAAGAAGCAAGGTTGGGGCAGAAAGCAATATAGCTGGAGCTCTACAGCTTATTAAGTGATAGCTGTGTTGGGGATAGCAGTGTATGGGCACAGAATTGAATGATTTTCTATGAATGGTGGATTTAGAAATGACTCAGGATTTTCTGAGTGAAAGACAATATATTATTGTATATAAGAGATGAGCTTTGGAATCAGGCAGACCTAATATGAGTTCCAGCTTTTCAATTTGCTAGGTGCAACTGCTGTGAACTCTGACAATACTCACAAGCCATCTAAATATGGCTTCATAAACTGCAATATATTTAATATTTAATGCTTAAACTATTTCTGATTGTCCAACATAGGGAAAAATAGATGAACAATGAATGAAAATTAGGAATAATTGGGTTGTGTTATAGGCAGGGCTGTAAAGGGACACACATTCTGAATCAATATATGATGGGGACAGGAGATGTTTAAACAGGGTGTGGGTACCTACTATATATAATCAAAACAAATTGTGTAGGGGCATTTTATGATTGCAGATTTTTCTATCAGAAATTGAGTCATGGTCAGGGTCAAGAAGCAGGGCAGGGTTACAGGGAAGCAGGCTTTAATGGAAGCTGATCATTTCAATTAGGGTCCAGGTAACTAAGGCCCTTCCATTTCTGGCCCAGATTGTCCTCACCAGCTCAGGCACAGAAACAGATCTTGTTCTGAGAGGTCAGAGTCTATGTCCTCATCTGCCTAACATCCCTCCATATTATTATTAAGGGAAGTGCCATGTTCTCTTGTGGACTGTGGCTTCCTATTCAGTGATTAGGACTTGAGTTATTAGGAAGATTTTATGCAGGTTTTAACAAGTTTCTGTCTTTGGCCGC
This sequence comes from Hipposideros armiger, assembly GCF_001890085.2. Taxonomy (NCBI): domain Eukaryota; kingdom Metazoa; phylum Chordata; class Mammalia; order Chiroptera; family Hipposideridae; genus Hipposideros; species Hipposideros armiger. The sequence continues at coordinate 551 of NW_017732009.1, read as the reverse complement.
AGCAGGGAAGAACAATAATTAAATTATTGGATTATGCTTTACATATGCTTTTACATATCACATAAACGGGTTTTTCTTTAATTAATTATGGTTTGACTGAAGTCTTATGTAGAACATTAATGAATAAAAATGGTACTTTTCATTGCAAAAAATACCTCAATGTCCCATTCTTATATTTACTGCCAAGGATTGAACTCAGTCACAGCATAAGCAGGCCCTGTCTTAAGGAAATGAAAATATAAATAGAATGATAAATACTATCAGTTTCATATTTCTGCTCTAACAAATTGCCACACATTTAGTGGCTTAAAACAACCCAAATTTATTATTGTACATTTCTGTACACATCTCGAGGTGTTTCACTGGGCTAACATCAAGGTATCAGCAGGGCTGCGTTCCTTCTGGAGGATTTAAGGGAAATTCTGTGGCCTTTGAATTTCTTTTCAGTGATTAGGATGTGAATTATTAGGAAGATTTTATGCAGGTTTATACAAATTCCTGCCTTTGGCTGCAGCATGGAAAACCAGCAATTAAATGATTGGATTATGCTT
>NW_017737569.1:0-1174 GCF_001890085.2 Hipposideros armiger | reverse complement strand
CTTGAGGACATTTTGCTAAGTGGAGCAAGCTACTCCACATGACAAATACTGTATGATTCCATTCATATGCAGTACCTAAAGTAGTCAATATCATGGAAACAAAAAGTTGATTTCCAAGGGCTAGGGCGTGGGCAGAACTTAGTGTTTAGTGAGTGTGGAGTTTCAGGTTTGCAAAATGAGAAAGTTCTAGAGATGTGTTGCACAACATTGTGAGTACACTTAGCACTACTGGACCGCTTAAAGGTGGTTAAGATGGTGAATTTCATGTTGTTTGGTTTTTTTAAAGTACAATAAAAGCAATTAAAAAATAAAAGTAAGCTCATTTAGTTGAAGGAAAAAGAGGGAAGTTTCAAAAACTTACATGTAAGATTTTTACATTCTCCCGAAGTTGTAAAATATACTAAGAAGACTGAGACACTATTTACATTTTAATCTGAAGAGTAGCAACTAGAGAAGCTCTACAAAGAAATGGCCAGAAATCTAAAGATAAATTAAGATGGAATACTGAAATGTATTTCAATAAAGAACAAAAGAGAAAGCAATGTATACAAATAATAAAATATAGTTCTACACAGCGACTTTTCAATAAGTAAATGTAAATGGTCTAAACACATGAATTAAAAGAGATTTTTCAAATGGATGAATAAGAAAGAAAAAAATCAGGATCCAACTGAATGCTGTCCACAAGAACCCCCTTTTAAATATAGGAACTTTAAAAGTAAAACAGTGTGTTCCATTTCCTGGTAAGATGAAGCAAGTAAACTCCATCTTTTTTCTCCGGTTACATGCAGCTACGAAACTACAGAATGCACGAGGCAGCTGTTTGAAGATTGTGAAAGGTAAACCATACCAAGTGGAATGGGGAAGACCGTGCCATTGGATCAGTTGTGAGTATGTAATCTTTTTTCCTCCAGTATCTCCCAGGAACATGGAAGTAAGCATTGCTGTGAGAAACCCTCTTTATTTTGTCGCTCTCTCATCTTCTGCTTGGCCCTAGTTGTCAGCTTTGTCACAGAAGAATGCAGCACACCAGTATACCTAAAGTACCAGTTGTCTGGCCCAAGGACCAAAAATGCGAGTGCCAGGTAACCAGAGACCCTTGCAGTGCTGTTTACAAACCCCTGGGCTCAGCCCGAGTCTGTGTGAAGGTGTGCCTCTGCCTGTAGCATGCATG
>NW_017737568.1:0-1160 GCF_001890085.2 Hipposideros armiger | reverse complement strand
ATTTATTTATTATTGGGGAACAGCCATGGTCATTGGTTACACATTGCTTTCATGCTACAATGGCATAGTTGACTCTTTTTTTTTTCATGTGGGAGTGGAACTGGCAGCCTTGCTGTTAAGAGCGCATGCTCTATCCACTGAGCCATCCGGGTGGCAGCTCAGCTCAAGGTGCCAAGTTCAGTCCCAGCCATGGGTGGACACAGCCCACCATTGAACAGGCAATCTTGTCATTGGGAGCACATGCTCTCACCAGCTGAGCCATCCTGCCACCTGTTGGCAGCTCAGTGGCAGCTCAGCATGGGTGCATCTCTGGCAAAGCTCACTGGCCCATGTGTGAATTGAACCAACGACCCTGTTGCTCAGAGCTCATGCTCTTAAGCAAACTCTTAACCAACTGAGCCACTTGGCTGGCCCATAGATGACTCTTTTAGGGAGGGTGCAGCTCACAGTGGTTCACGCGGGGATCGAACCGGCAACCTTGGTGTTATCAGCACCACGCTCTAGCCAACTGAGCTAACCGGTCACTCCCTGAAGTATTTTTAGAGAGAACAATAATCATAGGATTTGCTTGAAAATACTCCAATGGCAGGGGATGGGTGCAAGGATGGAAACTAGACTGGCTATGTGTTGATGATTGTTGAAACTGGGTTTTGGGAACATGAAGGTTCATTGTGTTATTCTCTCTGCTTTTGTGTATGCTTGAAAATTCCCACAATTCAATGTTTTTAAAAATGGTTAAGAGTGATAAACACTTTGTGATAGTTAAACTGTACACGTATGGTCTGTGCAGGGTTTTGTATCTGTGTCTTTATTAGTTTCTTGTGGCTGCCGTAACAAATCACCACCCAATGGGTGAATTAAGAGATGTATTCTCTCACAGTGCTGGGGTTTAGAAGTCTGCAACCCAGCAGGGCTGTGCTCCCTCCAGGGCCTCTAAGGAGAATCCATTCTTGGCCTTTTCCACTTCTGGTGGCTGCTGGTATTGCTTGACTTGTAGCTGCACCACCCTCTTCTTTATCTCTGTGTCATGCTGCCTTCTCTTCTGTCTATAATCTCTCTCTGCCTCACTCTATAAGGACACTTGTGGTTGGATTTATGGCCCACCCAGATAATCTTGGATAATCTCATCTCAAGACCCCTAATTTAATGTATATCTGAAT
>NW_017737567.1:0-1113 GCF_001890085.2 Hipposideros armiger | reverse complement strand
GGTCCTGCCTCCTTTGCTGAACCAGCTGGACACGATCCCTCAGGATATGTTGATGGATCTTAATTCTTTACTCTTTGTTAAGTCCCCATTCATCCTCTCCCTTTACTTGACAACAGTTGTATGCAGAGTGAAGAATGGCATGGAGCCTATTCCTCAGAGGCAAAACCTCTGTAATCTGAAGGAGAGCCAATGTAAACTGAGAACAAGGACAGAAAGCCAGTCCCTTCAGTGTTAACCATGCTGTCGGGAAACTGCCAGAAGAACAGTTTCCAGGCTCTCGGCCTCACCTGAAAGGGTGCTGGTTCAGATATTGGATGGCTGTCAGCTGTAACTAGCTGCCATCAGATGTGACTGGTTAACCATCGGCTGTGACCTGTTGGTCATTAGCGACTACTCTTTTGTATACAACTGCGTTAACAAGGACGGGTATTGTGGATGGATGGATCCTACTTTCTGTGTCTCACACAACAACCACCTCGAGACTGACAGCAGAAAGACCCTTTGTTGTGGTGTTGACAGATGTTTGCTTCTATTGTCTCGACCAGCCATTATTGAGAATAAAACATAGTGGTATGAACCCCCTATCTGTGGCTCCATTGTTGTTCCTCTTTGGCCTCACTGAATCCTGCATTCATCTGCCAGGAGCTTACCTCTGGCATGACAGATTCTCAACTCTTCATGGGGTATACGGGTCATGCTTAGTTTATTCTCTTGATGTTTCTGTATTTCCAAATTTCCTAATGAAGTCCCTTTGGAATCTGAAAATAACTTACACGTTACAAAGAAAAAAAATGATATGAGAACCCCACCTCAAACACCCTACTTCCCTGAGGCAGCCCACAGACAAGGAAGCCACTTTTCAAGTCCATGAGCCATGGCCTCACCACAGGAGATGTGGCTGTTGTCTTCATGAACAAACATCTGTGTGATGGCCTCCTCCATCATCTGCACAGGGAAAAGAAGGCAGCTGAGGGGAGACCCCAGTGCAACCCAGGGGACATTTTCATAAGTACTTTCCTTGCACACCCTCCTAACTGTCTTCTGTAGGTCCAAAGCCTGTGCCTGTGACAACCGCACACTCACATTTTACTGAATTAGTTTTTCAGGCTCTTT
>NW_017737566.1:0-1130 GCF_001890085.2 Hipposideros armiger | reverse complement strand
GAGTAGCAACGAAAATAATTTTATGGTTGGGGGTCACCACAACATGAGGAACTGTATTAAGGGGTCGTGGCATTAGGAAGATTGAGAACCGCTGCCCTAGAGAAAAAGGAGTCTCAGCTAAGCACTCAGTGTAAAGGGTTGAGGAAACTTACTTTTCTACTCTACAGTTTCTGGTGAGTAGGATGACCCTTTGGGACCCAGCACTCCTCTGGAGCCTGTAAAATGGCAACTTGTTAAAACCAGCAGAAGACAGCAAAGAGTGAAAATTCTTCTCAAACTCATGTCTCCCAGATGTCTGCAGTGCCTGGTCATGACATGAAGGTAAATTTTTATGTTATCTCTCTCTTTTCTTTTCTTGTTTTTCCAAAATTGAGATTGGCAGGAAAAAAAACAAAAAACTCATTAGTTATTGATCCTTTCTTTCCCGGGGACAGCTATTGCCATTTTGTTTGTCTCCTTTTGTGTCTGAGAACTTGGCTTGGCAACCATCAGGTTGGGGGCACTCAAAATTTAGCGAGATAGAAATGTGGGTTGCACTCCATTTGCAGGTAGGATCCTACAACTGTTGACAACTCTCAGGGGAATTATCTTTCTTTTGGTTACCTTTGGGAATAGCTCTGGAGAAGCTTATTCAAAACAGTCACTGTTGCCACTTTTGTTAAAATCATATCTCTAAGGGTAAATCAGTGTTGATTTCATTCCTACTCATTATCTTATGTTGAATACATTTTTTTTTTAAGATTTTTATTGGGAAATTGGGAGGATGGGAACAGTGCTGGGGAATTGGGGGAAGGGGAACAGACAAGTTGCTGTGCTTTTGTTCTTCAATCTAGTTGTGGAGGACATTGCTTCACTGGCCCAAGTTGGCACCATCATGCGCTCTTCCTGGTTGAGGCAGATCAGCCACCAGCCTCTGGATGGCCGCTCACTGCGGCTGCTGGTTGCTCACGCAGGCTGCTGGCTACACACGGTAGCTTATGGCAGCCCACTGCCACAGGGGCTGCAGCCTACGCCGTCGCTGGTGACTCATGGCAGCCCAGCTCCAGGTTGAGCTGTTGTTCAGCATCTTAGCTGTAGAGGGGCAGTGTCACTGGCCCTCATATGTGGGATCTGAACCGGGGCCCTCTGGC
>NW_017737565.1:0-1174 GCF_001890085.2 Hipposideros armiger | reverse complement strand
GTGAATTGTTTATTTCTGGAATTGTCCATGTACTATTTTCAGACAACGGTTGACCACGGGTTACTGAAATCATGGAAAGAGAAACTGTGGATGGGGTGGGCTATTTTTGCTGATATTTATGGAAGCCCTAGCCATGAGCCAGACCCCATTCTCAGCACCTCAGATAATATCTCATTTAGTCTTCACAACAATTCTATACCAAGCAGTAACTATAATGAAGCCTATTGACAGATGAGGGAAGAGGAACTTGCATAGGCTAAGAAACTTGTCCAAAGGCACACAGATAGGAAATGGAGGACCCATGATTCCCAACACATATACCGAGCCCAAAGCCATATTCTTATCAACTCTTATTATTCCACTGTCCATAATATGCATGCAAAATACGATAAATACTGTATATTTACTTAGAAAGCATTTAAATGCCTTGATCTCAAGTAAGATAACATAGGTTGAGGAGAAAACAATTAAGCTACTTTCAAATTTTGGATCTCTACCAATACTATATTAATGGGACATTAGATGCTAACAACATATCTAGGAGGGAGAGTCCTTTATTATCATCAATTTTTAGACAAGGAAACTGGGGTTTAGAAAAGATAAGTAGATATAACTCCGAGTTACACAGTTGGCGAGTAGCAAAGTCAACACTCAAACCCAGGCCTTCTCTACAGTCCAAAAGCCCAGGCTCTTAATTACAACAACTCTCCATTTATTGCCTCTACAGGTTCAAAACCCACCCCAACCCCTGCCAACTCTCACGGGCTGAACAATGGGGGGGAGGGGGAATTCTTCAACTTCGTTCATTAGCATGCAGTTGATACCTTATAAAATTGTAATATGTATTCATACAGACACATGCATACATACGTGTGTGTTTATATTTCTCTCTATTCTATTCTGGAGCCGCATGATTCCTTTGACATATTAACACTGGCTTAAAATTGACCAAGGTCGCCATCTTGAATATGTTTCAGTCCAGTCAAAAGCCTGAGCACTCGCCTGGCAGGTCCCAGCCTGATCATGCTCCCAAATGGAGTTATTAGGTAGAAGTTAGAAAACGTAGGAGGAGGAGGGGTGGGAGGGGGTCCATAGTGCCTACAGATAAAGCTCATCAATAGCTTTGATTAACTGCCTGCAGCCATGTATGTTTTTACAACAGATGATAAGAGGT
>NW_017737564.1:0-1174 GCF_001890085.2 Hipposideros armiger | reverse complement strand
ATAGCTAACTTTCTATTTTGGGTTATTCTATGTGCCAGGCACCATGGGCTACAGACTTCACAGATAATCCTATCCAGGATGGCTACACACTTTGTGGGGCCCAGTGTAAAATGAAAATATGAATTTCCTTGTTAATAGTTATCAAGAATTTCAAATCAGTAACGACAGAGCATTAAACCATGTGTGGGCCCTTCTGAGAATGGGGCCTTTCGCAATTGCGCAGGTTGCATGCCCTGATCCTTTCTAACCCTTACAACACTCCTCTGAGGTAAGAACTATTATACACTCCAGTTTCTAGATGAAGAAATTTATCATAGGAGAAGTAACACGTATAAACTCATGATTAGGAAGTACAGGGCCAGGGCTCAGATGCTCATCTAACTGGTCCAGGACACATGACCTCAAATACTCCACAAAAAGGTTGCTGAGAAAATGAGGGCAACATATCCGTATGTATTTTATTTTTTTTGTAATTAATCTCTTGAAAATATCTCTTCTTTGGGGTGAATGCAGCTGTAAACACTGGCAGCTTACCTTATGGGACCTGTGAAGATAACACTGAAATAGTGGCATGCACAAATGTACAGAACTTTCTACAGTCTCATGTACAAAAGCTCATTCATTAGAACATAGCCGACTGTTACCTATAGGCAGACATACCGCAAGTTAAATCATTTCCCATGAAACGTAAATGTCTTTTACAGAAAGATTTTTGTATAGCAGGACTATTATATCTTGTGTCCCTATTCTTACTGATTATAAGAGAAATAAAATAATCACTTTCTGCCTGTCTTACAAGGCGGTGTTCCAGGGGAGCTTGTGTTACCCAGTAGACGCTCCACTCCACTGGCTTCTCATGGATTGGGCACCTGTGTAACGACTTTTCCCAAGTCTCTCATCTCAATAAACAGCGCCTCTTCTATTAATCTCTTGGAAGGAAAAAAAAAAAAAGTGTGTGTGTGTGTGGGGGGGGAGCTGACCACATTCCAATTCAAAAAGGCATTAATTTAGTACTTATCGTGTGTCACCTTGGCAAAGTTACTTATCCTCTCTAGGCTCAGGCTTCTCACTTGAAAAATGAAAATGATATTACGCCCCTTGGTACTATTATGAAGACAAATTTAGTTAATGCAGATACAGGGCTTAGAATAATGCCTCCCACATTGTAAGAACT
>NW_017737563.1:0-1174 GCF_001890085.2 Hipposideros armiger | reverse complement strand
AATGGATTCAGCTTGCTTTGAGTGACAATAGTCTTTTTCCAGAGGCCCTGCTGATTGAAGGAGAACACAGAGGAGCTGGTAGAAATTGGTTCCCCAGAACCTTTAAGAAGCAGCAATATTATGGTGGTCATATTTATACAGCTCTTGTAATGTATTCTCTTTCCAATTAGTGTTTCTCCCTCTTTAATTGGAATTTTAAGCACCATAATGATGTGAGCTAGCTGAAGTTTTTAAACAGCACAAATACTAATGGCTATACTAAATTATAGTTGGGTGAAACTCTACTTGAAGTATTTAGGTTAATAAATAAAGACACCAAATTAATATAGGCTATTTTAAAACCAAATATGCAATACTGTAAAACTTTGGTGATCTGTATGCCTTCTGGTACCTGGCCATAGGATTTTTGATTGAATTACTACAGAAAATGCAACACAAAATATTATCAGATTTAACAACCCACTGAGTGTGCTATTTGTTACTGTTTTATTAGGCTAAATAAAAGATTACAGCATCCTTTTTTATTTTGCACTAATTTCAGCCCAGAAGGGTAAAGTTTTAAAGTGAGATGATGAAATTTTAGAAAGGAGCAAGAACTTAATAAAGGGATAATACGCAAATATTTTCTTTAAAAAAATGAAACTATTTCATGACTACTTTATATGTGCATTCCTAGCTTTTTAATAGAGATCTTCTTTGACATTTATATTCTGAAGCGTGTAACTAGTCCCAGGTTGAGACTGGAAGGAGTCGTGGGGGAACAGAGGTGCTCAGGAAGAAAAGACCTCTTGGTAAGCCCAGTGTCAATAGTATTCACATTTTCAGTATATTGCTTTCTGGCCATATCTTCCTAAAAGCTTGAAATGGAGTTGAGAAGGCAGCATGGCTGGAGGATTCAACACCACAGCGTATAACCATTTCTGACTGGATACAGCTTCGTTTGGCCACAATAAGTGGTTAGAAATGCCCCACCCCACTTTTTAACCTTTTCTGAGTCAGTATGTCTCATCTTACAGCTGAGCTGATTTAATTCAGTGGTTCCTTTTCAAAGTGCAATCTGCAGTCCCACTGCACCACCCAGGAATTTGTTAGAAATATATATTCTCATTTGACTTTCCAGACCAGCTGAGTCCAAAACACTAGGGATGGAGCCCAGTAATCTGTTTTAGAAGCC
>NW_017737562.1:0-1174 GCF_001890085.2 Hipposideros armiger | reverse complement strand
TCAAGCTACTTAACATTTCTATCATCATGAGGATCCTTTATATCACCCTTTGAAAGCCACACCCACTTCCCTTCCATCCTTCCATCCTTCTTAACCCCCTAGTCTGTTCCCATTTCTATAATTTTGTCATTTCAGTAACGTTACACAAGTGGAGTCATATAATATGTATCATTTTGAAATTGACTTTTGTCACTCACCATAATTCACCGGAGATTCTCAAAATTCAATCTATTTTGCTGTTGCTGCTGTTTATTTTCCCAAGGATTTAATGTTTCTTCCCAATGCAAAATGCCCAAAGCACCCAATGCAAATTTAATATGGAAGTTTTAAAGTGCAGCCCAACAACTGGGTGATAGTGAAAAGGTCACTTCACCAGTGGGTTGGTTTGTCATGATGGCATGAACGAATTATTTTAAATGATTTGCCACACTAAATTTTCCAGATGTTTTGGCCATGGGCCAAGGGAATTAATATGGCGAATCCACTGGCTAGAGCTCCTTCACAGAGCTGAGAATTGGAACTCAGTGTTGGGTTGTTGGTAAGCTATGCGTATTATGTTTAAATGAAACGTGCTTGTCTCATGGCTGACCCAGACCCCAAATTTGTCGAGGCACTTGAGACGATTACTCATCATCAGAAAGTAAATCTAGCAAGAAAAGATGCCATGTTTTTTGTTTTTAATTTTTCTTCCCTAGAGAGATCTCGCCATACTCATGACAAATTTGAAGTTCAACCCTTTCGTCCTTTAGAAGTTTTCAGCAAAAAAATTTAAAGGACAGATGCTCATTTTGAGTGGGGCAGAAAAAGACAAATACATATATATATATATATTTTTTCTTCTCAAAAAATTATAAATAGATGCACAGATTTTGCTAAAGCATAAAATATATTCATACGTTCCACTCCCAAGAAATTACCCAAATTATTGGTATTTGTGTTGTCCTTGCTTCTAAATATAATAGCACTGGTTAAAATGCTCATGACATGTTTTTGCTTTAGGTGACTCCACCTTATAAAATGCATGGATCACACTGCATATGTTTTCTGAGTTTGTCAAACTAGGAAATCGGTACTCCATGTCCACCTAGGTAGCACAGAGAAAAAGTCTAGACATCAAAGGAAAGCAACTTACAACTGGGATAAAAACTTGCCTTTTGGGCACAGTTTGGGGCCC
>NW_017737561.1:0-1137 GCF_001890085.2 Hipposideros armiger | reverse complement strand
TGTAAAATAATGTGAAAGGGAAATTGACTCCCGCATATTAAATTAGAATTCCCTAGTCAGAAAAATATCTCTCAAGCAAATAATCACAACAAGGTAAAATAGGTCATATGCTATAAAGTAATTGCAATTTTCCCTGTGATACTGTTTTCTGCAATATTTATCACCAAAGAGAACAAAACTGATCAAGCTTACAAAGCCGCAAAGGGAAATAATAAGCTAATAAAACAATTCCTCTTAACGTTGAAATAAAAATGAATAATCAATTCCATTTAGCCTTTTCTCTAATGATCTATTCCTGAAAAAAAAAGCATTTGAACAGAAAACTCTGTGATAATTATTGAACTTCATAAGAAACTCCACATTAGACCAAAATAATATTGCTTATATTTTTTATTCTGATATCATTATAGTTGCCTACATCTTCCATAAAAAAATAAACACCACAGAATTTAGGTTTTCCTCCCCTACCCCCAAAGAATTAAACTTGATTAGTGGTAGCCCATTAACAGTGGAAACAAAAATCACAAAGAACATAGGCTTTGAGATTAGAGTGACCTAGGTTTACACATCAGCTATTTTGCTTACCAGTTATGTAACTTAAACAAGAATCTCAAGGCCTCTGGCTTTTTATCTATAAAATGTAGAGGCTTTGTAACATTTTTGTGAGAACATAAAAATAATAAGGATAGTATAATGGAGTAGAGATGCCCTGCTGGAGATTAAACTTGCTTCTCAGCCAGTTGCTTTTTCTGACTAGTGAGAGGGCTGCTAAAAAATCTCCTTGATTCTCCAAGGGAAGAAATTACTTCAGAGGTGAAATGTTTTCGCTTTCCTTTGGAGATCATTAATTAGAGTCTATACTTTATTCACATTGCCTTAGCTTTTACTCAGTGCCCCTTTTCTGTCCCAATGGTCCATCTAGGTACCACAGTACATTTAGTTGTCAAGTCTCCTTAGGCTCCTCTTGGCTGTGACAGTTTCTCTAATTTTACTTGGTTTTGGTAACCTTGTTTTAACCAATTTTGAAGAGTACTACTTACTGGTCAGGTGTTTTGTAGAATGCTCCATAATTGGCGTTTGTCTTGTGATTTATTATTATTTTTAAACAATTAGACTAGGGTTATGGTTTTGGGGGAG
>NW_017732008.1:797775-921281 GCF_001890085.2 Hipposideros armiger | reverse complement strand
TCATAGGCAGCCCATCTAACAGGGCTCATTTTATTAGGATGGGCCATTATCAATTAGCCACCACCAAAGGTATCTCCAAGTTAGGTGTTTTTGGTTACTGTTGTTTGTGAGGTTTTTTTTTTGTTTGTTTTTACCATGTTAGCCTGATGTCTTTTACACTTATTCTCGCTTTGTTTCTGGTAGTCGAGAGGTGACCTTTGGCCTCCTCTTGCTGGAATCCTGTCATCTCCGTTTAAACAAAGAAGCTTATTTCAGCTGGGTTTACTTCCATCTCCAGACTAAAGACACTTTTAAAGGGAGTTTTCTAAGGTCCTGGCACATACTTACCATGCATTTCTCAAGACTTCAGTGGTCCACCCTGAGAATATAGCTAGAAAGTGAGTGGTGTTCACATATGATAAACCATGACAACATTTCTAACTTTTAAGATTTTGAATTACCATATTTCCCCATGTATAAGACGCTCCCATGTATAAGACGCACTTTAATTTTGGGGCCCGAAATTTGAAAAAAATATATTACATAAAGTTATTGAACTCAAGTTTTATTCATTATAAAATTAATACAACTCCCCATCACTGTCAAAACTCCCAACCATTAGCTTGTCCTCATCTGTGTCTGATGACAAATCGCTGTCTTCATATATTGCCTCCCATGGCCTTCTGCCATGGCGTTTTCAGTAGGGTTTCTTCCCGTAGCCAGTCTTGGATTGTTTTCTCAGTTGGGGGAGGACCAAACTTATGTTCAGCAGCACGATTTCCATTCATTTTTGCAAATTGGATCACTTTTAACTTGAATTCAGCACTGTACAAAAATCTTTTCTGAGCCATTACTGGGCAGAACATGGCAAAACGTAACCTACTGTAATATACCGGTAACAAGTACGAAACAATGAGCGCAAAGACAACAAACACGGAAAAAGCAGGAAATGCATGTAAAAAAATCTACAACCACTGTATAAGATGCATCCAGTTTTTAGACCCCAAATTTTTCGAAAAAGGGTGAGTCTTATACATGGGAAAATACGGTACATTGTCAATCTGCCAGTGAGTTTGTGATGTCTCACATTTATTTAGTTTGGGCTGCCTCTGAGGCCTGGTTCCATCAAGCAATCATGATAGTTATAGTCTTCCTAAAGTTCTCTGTTACATGCACATGTTAACAAATTTAGTCTGAATTGCACAATTCTCATTTGTCTAATACCTCAGAGCTCAATCCCATGCATATTGCCCAGATTTTAGAGAATATAAATTAATTAAATCTTTCCATTCTTTTTATGTGTAAACCGCCTCCTCAGGTTGACCTGTAAATTGTTACTCCATGAAGCATTCTGGAATTTGACTGTAGTTATAAATCTGGAGACAACGAACAGTGGTGGGAGTGAGGTCTGAAGACAACAGTCTTTTCTTGTAAAGGCATCTTTCATTTCAAGAAAGCCGGAAATATTACCACGGAGGAGGAAATAATGGGCTCTATTTTAGATGGTTAGAGAAATTTAATATGAAACAGGAAAAATTTTCCATAAACCCATTCAAATTTTGGGGGTCCTGTTATTTCTCAATTACACAGCAGTCAAGCAGAGAATTTAAAAACTCACATAGATTTATTTTAGTTTGATGATCTGCAGAATTAAATTTATATTTGCTTTCCAGTTATCTTAAGCCTGTATGTAGAGATAAGTTTGAAAAATTTTAAATAGATTTTTATTTTAGCTCAGCCAGAGAAAGGCCATCGTGTTTCTTCTGCACCCTGAACCAAGAAGTTAGGGATTTGAACTTGACATTCCCTTCCTGTGCATTACCAGGAAAAACAACCACACCCACATGCAATCCAACAATTTCTCATGAAATTTAAATATCCAGTTATGTAGCAGACGCCACTCATCTTTTTAAGCCTTGCCTTCAAAGTGCAAACCATTCCAGGTAACACAAATGATGAATCCTGTATCCGTGGACTGACTAACTCTCATCCCTGGGTATTAATTGGATTTTCCTACCTTTACCCCTAACCAGTACAAATATTTGATCCCAGGATCTTTCAATTTTACTGAATTTCTGCTCACTGCCATCACGGCTGTTACCAATTGCTGGCCTAGTCAGGATTCTTAGTGGAAAACAACCTAAAGCGACTTTGGCTGATTTAAATAGAAACATAATTTGTAGATTTTATCTAAAGTTCAGGAAAATTCAGAGTAAGCTAAAGAACCCAGGTTTAGGGCCGGCCGAGTGGTGCATTGGTTAGGAGTTGGCTTGGGACGACAGCTCTGAGCAGCAGGGCCCGGTTTGGGTCCCACATGAGGGCCAGTGATGCTGCGTCCTCTACAGCTAAGATGGTGAACAACAGCTTGACCTGGAGCTGGGCTGCCATGAGTCGCCGGCAACGGACTCATGTTGGTTGCAGTGGGGCTGGCCGGCAGTGAACATGAGCTTTCGTGTGAGCTGCTGTGAGTCATCATAAGCAGCCGTCCAATGGCCGGTGAGTGACTGCCTCACCCAAGAAGAGCACAATGATAATACCAACATGGGCCAGTTAAGCGACGTCCTCCACAACTAGACTGAAGAACAAAAGGACAGCAACTGACCTGTTCCCCTTTCCAAATTCCCCATGTTCCCCTCCCCCAATTCCCCAATAAAACCTTTAAGAAAAAACCCCCCAAAACCCAGGCTTATAAAATGAACAGAAATGAAGGGAATGCTGATGTTCAGAACCATTCTCAACATCATACCCTAGAGGCAGCCTGGTGAAACCATATAAAACTGGACATTGGGTGTCATTTTTGGCAGCTTAACCACCACCAACATGGATTTTCTCTTCTCCTTATTGCATTGTGTCACTATTGAGGTAGGCAGAATGATAGCCCCCAAATATGTCCACGTCCTAACCCCAGGAACCTATGAATATATTATTACATGGCAAGATAAGGAAGCATTAAAGTGGCAATTGAACTAAATTGCTAATTACCTAACCTAGAGATAGGGAGATTATCCTAAATTATCCTATTGAGCCCAAGTAATTGTAATTGTAAGTGAAAGAGAGAAGCAGGAGAGCCATTGTCAGTGTGATACAATGTGAAAAAGACTTGACCAAATGTATCTAAATATATCTGGCTTTAAAAATGTCTAAATTTAGAATTCCAAGTAATTTTTTAACGCATAATGCAAATTGGCTTTATTTCTGTCTCTCTGTCTCCATCTCTTTATAAGTCTCTCTCAAATATTTATATAATGTATAATATATTTATATAATATATACTCGTAGTATATAAAATATTTCTAAAGGTGCAGGAGAAACTAACATTGGTTGCCTCTAACATAGAGTATAAGTGGACTAAAAGTTTTGACATTTGACTGATGACATCTTTATTTTTGAAGGTATTGTTATTTTTATAAACGACATACAGTGAGCAAATTTCAAACTACAAAGTCAAATGTGCAAGACCCTACTATTTTTCTTTACAGCAATTAAAAAATAATAACTTGGTGGTGGAAAGGGGGCTGACCCAAAATGGCAATGAGGCAGTGTGTTGAGGTGGTAGAAAAAGCCTAAATTTGCGGTTATTTATTTATTTTTATTTATTTGACAACTTTAATACAAAAAATAGCCTCCACTTATTGAACACTTACTATATGCAAAAATAAAGTCAGGAGCTTTTGGATACTTGAATTCTGCCCCTGATACTGACTCAAAGCTGTGGAATGGATAGAATAAAATCACTGTTGCTCTTTATACAACATATTTTTGTTTATTTTTTTGTTGTTGTTTTGTTGTCTTTTTTGTTTGTTTAGTTTCAGGTGTACAAAACAATGTAATAGTTAGACATTTAATTTGTGGTTCTTCTTAATATTAATGTTTGTTTGCCAACCCTGCTTACATCCTGATAAATTACTAACATCTTCCTCCCTGATTACTTCTACTTTGGAGGCAACCTGATTTACTATGTTACTATTTCCTGGGATTGACTCAAATAGAATGCCTTCACTTTTCGATATGCCTCAGGAGTTCCACTCAAAACCTGCAAGATTCTCCACTGGGCATTATCTCTGTTCTGAATATAGGTAAGATTATCTCATATTTCTGAAGGTCATTGCATTATTAAGCTAGAGAGTTAGAATTCAATATTTGTTTTCAAGAAAATCCCGAGAGTTCCTGAGTATAAACATGCATTTGTTATAATTATGAAAAGTGACAAAAACAAGGTGTTTCATTATGATATTTTATTATGGGTGTCTGTAAGGAAAAAAGATCAACAACCACATACAAGCTTACAAAGTTAAATTTCAACACATTCTCTGTGTTATTGTGACAAATCAGCCCCATAATTTGTTCTTTGTTGTTGTTGACTTTTACATGATGGAGGAACGGAGTCCTCTGAAGTGACATGCCAATAAATTTTTTTGACAAGAGACATGTACAGATGCTGTATATTTGTGTTTTGAATGAAAGGCAACAGTTCTGACCTAGAGTTTTAAAAGTGAAAGTACATTAGCACCATAACATGAGTCTTTAAAACCTTCCCAAGTATTGGTATCTTGATAATTTTAGCAATGACAAGAGAAAAGCACCTTTAAAAGCAGTTGATATCCAAGATTAAAATAATTGTGGATTACTTCTTTATATTCTTGCACTACACTATACTTTTTTTTACAAATACTGTGGGAAATTAATTAATGAAATTCATGAGTTTTGCTCATTTATACAATTTTTCCATCTTCTGGGACTTAGAGAATTCATCTGTGTTTGTGACCAGTTGAGGTAGTTGAAACAGGGAGGTCTTTTCAAATTTCATGTTTGACTATTTTGGAAAGAAAGATTATCTTTTAATGGTAAGCATAGTCATTGCTCTGCAAATGGGCTAGGATTCAAAGAATGTAACACAGTGTTATTGTAAGAGTGTTGAAGTTTATTTATTATAGCACCATTGAGACATTTTGAAATTGAAATTGGTAAAAAAATAGAACAAAAAGTATTTGAACTGTATTTGGTGTAACAGAAAAAAAAGTATCATTTCTTTTGTCAAATTATCCTTTTTCCAAAAATTTTGGAAATAAATAACTGGAATTTAGTTGGTCACTTGTACTGGTTGACAAGATTAAAACAAGAGGAACACATATGGAGTGTGAAATTTTTTTGCCGGAGTTTCAGATAGAGTTTGATTTATAAAAAGCAAACAGGGCCAATGTCCACACCAAATTCTTGATCAGGACCACCAACATCATAAGGTGCGATATCTATAATAGGTAGTCTCATAGCCTTGCGTGTTCGATATTCGAAGACTGTTTTGCCCCATTCCCCAGTGTGTTTCTGTAAAAAAGAGTAAAAATATATAAGTGATCATGACATTAGAGTTATATTCATGTACTGCTTGACAAAAGAGATATCTTCTGAGAAATTTTGTCAAGCAAACATCATAGCGTGCACTTTCACAAACCTAGGTGGTATAGCCTACTACACATCTGTGCTTTATGGGATAGCCTAGATTACAAACCTGTACAGCATCATACTATACAAAATGACATAAGATTAAAGAAGGCACAAGAGAAAATGATGCAATCAAGAGATGCAGTAAACATGAGATGCATAAGGCTACTGCTGATGTAATATGGCATACTGCTGTACAGCAAACTTTTCTTTTACAAGAAGAAAGAGTACACTCCAAAACAATGATAAAAAGTCTGATATAGTAAATACATAAGCCAGAAACATAGTTGTTTATTGTCATTATGAAGTATTATATACTGAGTGTATATAATTGTATGTGCTAAACTTTTATTTGACTGGCAGGTTTGTTTACACCAGCATCACCACAAACATGTCCTTATGAACAGCAACCTACAACGTCACTAGGTGATAGGAATTTTTTTTACTCCATTATAATCTTATAGGACCATTGTCATATATGCCGTCTCTCATTGCCCCAAATGTCATTATGTGGTATATGGCTGTACTTAGACACTTGCTGTGACTGAACAAGTTTAAAAAAAAAAATTTGCTTGAAGAGAGTTGCCAGTTTGCCATGTTATCTTCCATACATATGAGACCTGCTCCACTTCAACACTGTAAACTTCTCAGTTGATCACCCATATTGTGAACAAAAAGCCTTATAGGGCTTCAAGGTAAGCCCAGCAAGGGAGATTGCCATAGGCCAGTCCATTCTCAGAAGTCTTGGTTCTAGTCATTGCTATCAGGTATATAGCTTACTACTAAGAAGTGGAAGAAAATAATTCACTTTGTAATTTGCTAATATTAGAAGTGAATTCTCCCTCTGTTCATAAATAATAACAAAGAACTGATTTAAAGTTAACCTTCAAAAATATAAAAAGAAAGCAGAGATTTTAGCTTGTGTCTATAGGATGACTATTATGCAGACTATATAGTAACCATCCAGATTGTCTGATAAAGTTCATATTATGAATTTAAATTTCAATTGCTTTCCTTTCAACTGCTTTTTACCTGGAGATTGAGAAAATATATTCTTTTTTTGTGTGTGTGTGGTATTTAACATGCCCTGCAATGAAACAGTAGATCTCATTTAACTCACACCAAATGCCTTCTTTTGTCCACCCTCCTTATGTTTTATTTCTTATTTTTAAAACAGTGTAATTAAACTAGAATGTGGAGCTCATTATGATCCATACTTATAAGAATGTTACTTACAGTGCAACCATCCTCCAGAACTGTGTATGTGAATTTGCTATTTCCTTCAGCCTTGAATTCGCCTTCATTTGACCCCATCAGCCTCAGGGCTTTCTTTACATTCCCACCGGCGTGATCCATGTACGCAATGCTATTCTTGCAGTGATATGTGATGTTCTGGGAGGCCCGGCTGGACAGAAGTCTGAGGAATGCCAGCTGGACATCGAGGACATCTTCAGGAAGTTCAGGATTGCCATAGCTAAACTGTAATAGGGAACAAATAAAACTGATCAAACATTTTAGTTGCAACTGTATGTAAGGGATTCATGCAGTATAATGCATTGTGGTGTAGGTAGTTCATATATTTTATGTATAAATATTTTATATATGAATATTTTTATTAAAGTATAGTTGACATACAATATTATACTAGTTTCAGGTTTACAATATATTCTACATTTATATACCTTACAATGCAATCACTACTGTAAGTCTACTACATTTGTCATTATATAAATATGTTTTTATTGCATGTATAACATATAATGCTAGAGTGAAAAAGGTCTTAAGAATTGAAAGAAAGGTGGTTGCATACAAAAAATAATTCAATCTAGCTTAGCTCTTGAGAAACAAGTTTTAAAAATTATGAAAGTTGACATCTGAATGAATAAAGTCATTTGGATTCTTCTTTATTAACTAACTTTGTGATGAACATATGGGAGGAGCCAAGGAAGTCAGGTAGGTAGGGAAGGCTTAGTTAAAAAAAAAAAAAAGGTATATTCCTTCTTACCTGGAAACCACCGTCCATGGTTTCTCCAAACCAAACATGTTTCTTTTCAGCACCAGAATCTGTCCACCAGTTCTTTCGTGGAACAGTCAAAGGACTAGCATTTATGCAGGTTTCCCCAGTTTCCATATTACAGAATACTTTAATAGCATCCATCTTGCAACCTTGGTTAGGATCAACCCAATATTCTCCTGAATAATTACAAAAAAGGACAATGAAAATTGGTTATAAAATCCAGTAAGGGATTTGGACCACAATAATTTTGTTTGTTTGCCTAATAAAACATTCATAATATTGACTGCTCATTTATTTGTATTTTATACATATATATATATATATATTTTTTTTTTTTAGATTTTTATTGGGGAATTGGGGGATGGGAACAGTGCTGGGGAGTTGGGGGAAGGGGAACAGACAAGTTGCTATCCTTTTGTTCTTCAGTCTAGTTGTGGAGGACGATACTTCACTGGCACAAGTTGGCACCATCATTGCGCTCTTCCCTGGCGAGGCAGATCAGTTGCCGGCTTGTGGTCGCCACTCACAGCACCTGCTGGCCACTCACACTGGCTGCTGGCTACACACGGTAGCCCATGGCAACCCACTGCCAAAGGGGCTGCAGCCTATGCTGTCGCCGGCGACTCATGGCAGCCCAGCTCCAGGTTGAGCTGTTGTTCAGCATCTTAACTGTGGAGGGCAGTGTCACTGGCTCTCATATGTGGGATCCGAACCAGGGCCCTCTGGCGTCCCAAGCCAGTTCTTAGCCATCGCGCCACTTGGCCGGCCCTTATGTATTTATATTTTATTGTATAGCATAGCACAGAAACTTTTAGATTGAAATTACTGAGGTAAAAGATTTAGCGATAACAGAAAACAGTGAAGCAAAAAATAGCATCTTAATATTGAACAAGGAAGATATATTAAGCCAAGATCTTTTGATTAGTGTATTGTATTCACTGAAACCTCTCTCTTTTTAAAGATGACTACCTATTTACTGTGGTTTTGCTTAATAATGTGAGCTCTTTGTCTAAACTAGATTTATACTAATAAGTCTAAATCTAAAGTCCCCATGATTGATGATTTTCCTCTATTTTAAGTATTTCCAGAAATGACTCAAAGGCAATGTTTCATGTTAAGATATTTAGGAGCTTGAAATAAGTTTACCTTTCAGAAAGAGTTAACCCAATATATGTAAAACTTACACTATCACATTATTCAATTTAATTCTATACACTGTTCTGATATTTTCCATTTAATTATTTTTAATTTAAAAATTTTAATAATTTGATTTGTTACAAAAATTAAATTTCAATAAATATTGCAATAATTAAATTGGAAATTATTTCTGCATCAAATTACATATATTTGATCCTGAGATCACAGTGATATACATTGCTTTATCACTCAACTTTGTGATGCTAAACATACCAAACTATGATTTATATTAAAATTTCTACAAAACTGCCTTTAAGTTGCCCTACATTTGAAATATTTTGAAGTTATTCATGTTACATTTTAAGTACACCTGCAAAATTCATATTTTCTTTCTTAGAATGTCACATAGTTTCAATTTAACTAACATTCTTTAAGTACTAATTCTGCTATGAAATATTTTTTATTCATAATAAAATTTCCCTCTTCCCTAAATTCTAATATAAGCAGCTTTCTCTGTAATCTTGTTGTTATGAGTGTGAAAGATCCCCCAACATACCACTCTTCAGTTCAGGATGGCAGAATTTCAGGTCTCGGCAGTTCCGAGCAGGGTTTTTACGAGAACCATCAGGACTAATGAGGCTTTCTATTTGTCCATTGACTGATTTGAGTGAAGTCATAATCTCTTCAGTGTTGATTTTGAAATCCATTGGTTGATCTCCATAATATGGGGCAAAACCACCAGCTTTCTCCCCTGTAGCAGCACTGACGAACCCACCATCACAGCATGGACCTGGGGCACCAGGCGGGCCAGGAGGACCAGGCTGTCCTGGGTGTCCTGGGGAGCCCTGCAGAGTGTAAGAATATACATTACTGAGCTGTACTTGTTTGGTCTTTACAGAAAGAATATGTTGCTAGCCCAGGAAAATATGTTAAAGACAATCAATCCTTGTGGCATCATAATTATTTTAATAAAGGTTTATTTGTGTTGCTTTGTGATCAAATATTCATTTGATTCATTATCATGAATCATTCATTTCATTATCATGAAATTTATTGTTCCACTGTGTAAGAATCAGTGGTGTTAGAGCACAAATTTTACTGTATCATGTTTCCTTCTATATAACCATTGTAAACAATTCTAATGTTAACATGACAGAGGGGATATGATCAGGAAACCTGTGTTCTGATCCCAGATTTGTCATTAATTTTGTGTCTTTGGGCTGATCACTTAACTTATTTGTGTTTCAATTGCCACATTTGTAACTTGTGGGGGTAATAGTTTTTATTCCATGGACCCTAAAGGTGTAGCATAAGAAAGTATTAGGAATAAAGGTATCAGTAGCAAAAGAGAAATCATGGAAGCTGTTTGAGAAATAGAATGTACAACATACTTGCAAATCATTATGATTATCATAGTTGTGGGAGGTTAGTGTGAGATCAACACTGGTAGAGTCCATTTGGCTAAATGGGCTTATGTCTTTATTTTGATATAACTGTCATCTGATCAAACCATTAAAAAGTTTTTTTCCCGCATTGTTACAGTGTAATGAAGAAAGTCTTAATATGGTAGAGAATGTTTTAGGGTTATTGTTTGTTTTCTAAATCATGCTGGGTGATTATATTATCTGAGCTTTAGAATATTGTAAAGTATTTATGAAAATATGAAGATTATAACAAATTAAATATACATATTTATGAATGATGTCTTACCTCAGATCCTCTTTCACCTCTGTTACCTCGAGGCCCTGGTGGTCCAATGGGACCTGGATGTCCACTTGTTCCATCTTTGCCGGGGGACCCGCTAGGTCCAACAGGTCCCTAAAATATTATCATGATATTACACTGTTAGAGTACCTTCTTTCAATGCAAAGTTAAAAAAATATAGACCTTCCAATATCTTTGTTGTCCTTACTCTGGGTCCTGCAGGTCCTGGACTACCGACTGCACCTTGGTGACCAGCAGCACCCTGAAAGGAAGGGTGAACATGAGTGAAGACTTTAAAATGGTTAGGAAACTATACATTCCAGATCAGATCAAGAAACATGGGGACCGTGATAAAAAGTAAATTCTTTTTTCTTTAATCTCCCCATTGTCTGATGCCCTTAAATTAAATTATCCCTTAAATCCATTTCCCATCTCTTTTAGTGTATACTTTTAGAGATGACCATCTAATGATCTCTAAGATTTGCCTGTCTCATCAGCTAAAATGCATTGAAGGGGATTTTCTTATGAAACAGAAGCACTTACTGGAGAACCTGGGGGACCTGGATTACCAGGGAATCCACGATGCCCTTTGATGCCATTAGAACCACGTTCGCCTGTTTCACCTTTGTCACCACGTGGGCCTTGAGGACCCTTTACAAACACATTTCAAATTAAGGTCATCCATACACATACACATTGGAAAAAAAAATTTACACCAATTAAGTCCATTTTTTCAGCATTCTATTAGGTAGAAATTCTATTAACAGACACTGCACAATGAAATAATAAAGATTCTTCTTGTAGTTGTATTGTTTTTGGACTGATAATTGCATGGAGCCCCAATAATTGATGTGTAGGTCCTTGGCCCCAAGAAATTTTGGAATCCTGATTGATTTCTATATAACCAAAGGAAAGTTTAAATTCTGTTCCATAGCTATGTATTCTGTTATCCTCTTTTCCTGAACATGCTAGAAAATAGAATAGTTCCTACATTATAGGATGAGTTAAAAAACAAACAACTTACCGCAGGACCTCGGGCACCAGCAGGACCAGGGGCACCAGAAGGGCCAGCAGGGCCCTAAAACAAAAATAAAGAAATGAACAAAGACACAGAGAATCGTTCATTTATTGATACAGTTTTGTTTGATTTAGAAGTTAATAATTTCATTGTAAGGGAACAATGGTAAGCCTCCTATTATTGAAAGTTTGTATCATTTTCTCCTTCAAAGTCCTTTACCTATTTACATCTTTACCAGGGGTTCTAAACAGAAAAGCTGAGAAAGTCCAGTTAATTTAGCCTTACATTTACCCAGTGAATATATACTTGGTCTGATTAATTTTGTTTTGAATTTTAGTATTGGGTTCTTCATTGACAACAGCCAGAAACTTCTTATGTATCTTTATTACCACAGCTGCTTATGGAACGACTAGCATAAGAACTAAAACAAATGATAGTAGATCTTTTGGTTCAAATATAAGACATTCTATCTTCTACCTCTAAACTCTTTATTGAGGAAAACTGACACATAAATAAAGATAGTGTTGATTAGAACTCACAGTTTCTCCTCTGTCACCACCCTTTCCGGCTGGACCAACAGGACCAGGTGGGCCTGGATGACCAGGAGCACCAGGGGCACCAGGAGAGCCATTTTCACCACGATCACCCTGTGGGTAAATTCACAGATTCAAAGTAAATATGACTGGCAGTTCCTGTTTTAATTACACAAGCCCATTGTACCTGTGTTTGTTATACCTTGGTACCAGGAGTTCCATCTCGGCCTGGCAGACCATCTGATCCAGGGTTTCCCTGATGAAAGAAAAAAGAGAGAGAGAGAGAAAACAAATCAACCTCTTTAGAACCAGTCAAATACCATCTATGCCAAGATTTCTCAATGGGAGCAATATCACCTAAAAGAGGATAAGAACTGGTTTTTGGGAGGGCAAAATCTTAGGTATTGCAATGGCTGTAGTCCTTTAAAGGGTGATAATGCTTAAATGCAGTATATCTGTAATAATAAAATTTTACGGGGTGAGAAGGGAAAAATGATTCAGAAAAAAATGTCTAAAGGGATCCTTATGGGAGAGATAATAAATGAAAGCTTGACAAACAGTAATTTAAGCTGATAATGGAAATCTACAATTTAAGAAAAGACTAATCACAGATAATATGCAGCACATATTTACCCAGAAGGAATGTGGTAAATTGGGGCTCTCCCCACCCCAAAATTGTTTCTTTATTTCACTACAGATTGTATTCTTTTTTATTAATGATCATTCATTGGGTGAATAATCAACATGAATATGAACATTTACTTCTAAGTTGTTATAGAAAGAATATCTGTTATTACAGAAGTAAGGAGAACTATGGCATTTGTCAATATTTTCACTCTTAGACGTTAAGGCCCCATTTGCTTAAATAAATGATCAAATACTCCCTGGCTGATTGGCTACTTCCTAAGAACTAGTACTTACATCTCTTCCGGGTTCACCAGCTGTACCAGACAGACCAGGAAGACCTTGGGGTCCAGGAGGACCACGTTCTCCATTATGACCACTAGGTCCTGGTTTCCCACTTTCACCCTGTTTAAAAAATAAAAGACATTTACTTAATTTAAGAAATTAATTAATATAATGTTATCAGTTGTGTTTATTTCTCAGGGAAAATTCTTGTTTAATTCAATTTCTATTGAGTTTGTTCCTAAAACTGTCCCAGCCATACGGGAAAAGCTTTGGGGAAGTAAGCTTCTTGTGTTTTCCAACTTGCCCAGTGACTCTGGATACCAACAGGCTGAATAATTACACCAATTATCTTCTTCAGAATACATTATAATATGAGATGTATAAATAGACGTGGCTATTGTAAGAAAAAATTAACGATGAGCCATCATGAAACTATAGGTTTATGGTAACTATTACAACTAAGTTACATTGAACATTTGTTCATATAAGTTGAATACATTTAAATGTTATATTGTATTTTCACTACAATATTATAAGACATTTAGTTTAAAGAGGTGCTTGAAATGTCACACTATGAGCCTTAATAAAACAGAATTTTATTGCCCCTTTTGCTAAATGGATAGTTAAGATGCTAACAGACTAGAGAGTGTTATGGTATTACTAGTGAAAGACAATCAGGAGTTTGAAACAAATTGAGTTGATAAATAATTGTTATCAACTAAAGGCTTTCAAATTTCATAGGTCTTTAAGCTGACATTATTTCCCCTTTCAAGACTCACAGTGAAACCAAAAAATGGTCACAAGTTTCCTAACAGAAGCATTTGGGATAATAAGATATTATTCTGTTATCAATTTATTTGCATTTATGTTCAAGGCTGGTCCATGACATGCATTGTTTGTGTGCTCTGGAGCCTTTAAATAACATGCATGCTTCCTGAAAATGTGGAACTATCAGAATTTGCTTCTATTATAGGAAACTTGTTCCTTCTGTGCTTACATGGTTAAGTGATCCTCCCGGGCAATCAAAGGAAACAGGAGTCCCGTGATACAAACACAGATACACTCACCTTAATGCCTTGAGGGCCAGGACTTCCTCTACCACCTGGGGGACCTGGTGGTCCGGCCAGACCTCGTGCTCCAGTAATCCCTGCAATTCCAAGTGGGCCTGGAGGTCCCTGTTGTGACAGATAATGAAGCCTCAGTTCTTCTTTATGTGACTATGTTTTCCTCTATTGAATTTGTGATAAAAAATAAAATAGTATTGTCAATCAATAGAGTAACAAATCTACTCACCGCAGGGCCCTGGGAACCAGGTGATCCCCTCTCACCTGGCTGGCCAGCATCACCTTTTGGTCCAGACACCCCAGGGCTGCCAGGAGAACCATTGTTACCAGGCGGACCTGGGGGTCCATCCTTGCCCGGAGCACCGCTGGTGCCTGGGGGGCCTGGGTTACCCTACAAAGAAACATTTGAAGCTTGAATATTTTGTAATGGAAAAGTTAAAAGTTTCTTTCCTCACCGGCTCTGAGCAGCAGGGCCCCAGTTCAGATCCCACATCAGGGCCAGTGACACTGCCCTCTACAGCTAAGATGGTGAACAACAGCTTGACCTGGAGCTGGGCTGCTGTGAGTTGCTGGTGATGGCGTAGGCTGCAGCCCCTGCTGCAGTGGGCTGCCATAAGCTACTGTGTGTGGCCGGCAGCCAGCGTGAGCAGCTGGCAGCCAGTGTGAGCTGCCAAGAGCTGCCATGAGCGGCCGTCCAGAGGCTGGCGACCTATCTGCCTCACCCGGGAAAAGCGCAATGATGATACCAACATGGGACAGTGAAGCAACATCCTCCACAACTAGACTGAAGAACAAAAGGATAGCAACTTGTCTGTTCCCCTTCCCCCAATTCCCCAATAAAAAAATCTTTAAAAAAAAATTTAAATTAAAAAAAATATCTTCCCTCTTTTACCTGTATTCAAATAACTTTATATAGGATTTAATATAAAGAAATGTAGCAGTGGCTAAGTTTCTCATCCTATGCAAGTATGAATGCTCTTTATGGAATATGTGGTGAAAAAAAAATCCTTTAAAACGTACTTACATTACTACCAGGAGGACCAGGAGGACCACGGCCACCGGGGAAGCCAGCAGCACCCTATGAAATGGTAATGTATTTTTGAATTTCAAAAGTTAAGTAGAACAAATAATTAACCACTAAAAACAAATAGAATGTATAAAAAATGTGCTGGGAAATGCCTTCTACTCCGGGTCACTTATGGTTGGTTTTTTCCTCTTGGAATTTACGTATAAGTCATATATGAGTAAGTGATTATAAGTTTTATACTCTTTTAGGGATCTAGTGTTTTCAGAGCAGTTTTTATACAGATTGATATTAATTAATGCTTTTTAATAATAGTCAGGAGGATCAATACTTACAGGACCACCAGGACTGCCACGATCACCTTTGCTACCTTGGGGACCAGCTGGACCCTACATGGAATGGAGGTGAAATGGTTTATAAGGATAGCATCAAAATCAAATTTTTGGAGAAGCATTAAGCCTTTGAGAAACATTAATTCTACTTATTGTGATAATCATTTTGCATTATGCACATATATCAAATCATCCAGCTGTACACCTTAAACTTATATAATGTATGTCAATTATGAATATTGAACGTCAACTATAATTATATATATATTATATATATATATATATAATATATATATATCACAGGATGTAAAGTACAGCATAGGGAATATAGTCAATGGAATTGTAATAGCTATATATGATATCAGAGGAGTAGTAGATTGGGGGAAGTTATCACTTTGTGAGTGGTGTAAATGTCTACTGATTATGTTGTTTTGTACACCTGAAACTAATATAAAAATAAAATTAAATAAAGAAGTTAAAATAACTTGATTGACATGATATCTAGACTGTTGGAGCCAAGCTTCAAACTCAAACCCTATTCCTAGGAAGACTGTACTTGTCACCATGACAAGTTCTCTCAGTATGACATATTAAATTATCACTAACTTAAGTGCTTCCCATCAGAAGGTTCAGAGAAAAAGGCACAATACTTACAGGGGGCCCAGATCCTCCAGCGGGTCCTGCCACCCCAGGAGGGCCTCCTTCACCTTTCTCACCAGGAGCGCCTCTTTCTCCTTTAGCACCAGGCTCACCATTCTGTCCCTATATTCAGAAACAACAGCTTGTGAGCTGGCGTCTTTCATAATACACTTGGCATATCATTACTTTTCTTTAGAAAATAAAGTTCTTCAGGTGGAGAAATGTTGAAATAAAATTAGAAAAGGAGGCTCTTAAAAGACATGCCAAAAAAAGTCAATCAAAATATTTCTCTGGTAAAAGAATTTTATCAAGAAAGCATTAAGATGCACAGTAGTATTTGTCATAAGGGAGAAAGTCTCTTTGAGAATTGTACATTTGACAGTGAGCACCAGTAATACTGTTTGAGCAATATGGGGCTTAGAGCTGATTTTAAATGGTATCACCTTATAATGGAAGAAGTTTAACAATTTTAGAGTGCTTTTAAATGTACGGTATTATGTTAGCCTCGTTAACCTGGCATACAGGCAAGGCAAGTGTTTTTATCTCCATCTTTTAAAGAGTAAGAAGGGAGATAAAGCACAAAAAGGGTGGGAAGAGTGGAGGAGAGGGTTAAACCAACCCTATAGGGAATGAGTGGTTGAGGCAGGACTAGATCCAGACTTAAAGTTTACTTCTGCCATTTTTCAGCAAGAGAGTGACTCTGGGCTGTGTGACATGTATGCGTTCATGTTCATACTTACTGGGGCACCAGGGAAGCCAGCAGGTCCTGGAGGCCCATGTTCACCTCTCTCACCCTGAAGTACAAAATATCCTCATTAGTCTCAGGGAAGACATCTTCCCACAGTGACCACACATCATCCTCTGTATCATCTTATCTTTCCTTTAAGAAGGAAGCATGCAAAGGTAACTAACATAGTTTACCCTCTGAAGACATTTCAATTTCTAAACAGAGCTAGTAGTGAACAACACCAGAACCATTGATTTCTTCTGCCTGACTGTGATGCTCTTCGCAAGAAAACTAATTCGAGAATTCTGTGTTTAACACTTTTAATTGTATAACTTCTAAAAATGTAAGGATTTTGACATATGGTAAAAGGGTTGAGAAATCAATCAATAAATCAATCATTAGTTAAAAACATTTGCTATATCTCTCTCCTGAGTCACAAACCCTGAAGATGGAGAATTTTAGTACCAGAAGGAGCCTCAGGCAAAAATTCTATAGGGTTTGGAAAAATTCATTTTAACCAGTGTGTATTACTTGTGAAATTTTATATTTTTTCCAAAATTATTTAGGAAAGAAGACACGACTTGAAATTGTCTCCTGTGAATTTTAGAATCAATAACTGTAACCTTTTCTTGCATGTCATATGACTCCTAAAGACAATATACCAACACTGAGACTCAGGGCACCTGGGTAACATTGCTAAATATACGTAGCTGCTGCCTATGTAGGGTTAAAAAGCAAGTTGAAAATGCCTTTAAAACTTACAGGGCCACCACGAGGTCCAGGTGCACCCTGAATTCCAGGTCCACCATTTTCACCCTTTAAAAAGAGAAAAGAAAAGTGTTGCATCATCCAAAAAGCCAAAGACATTTTCTTTTTGTTTCTAAACAGTATTAAGTGTTACCTTATCTCCAGGCTGACCAGCTGGGCCAGGAGGACCAATAGGACCAGTAGGACCCTAAAGAAAATAGAAATATATTTTTAGTTTTTAAGAGAAAAAATATCATTTTTCCTATTAATCAAACAGAGAGCATATACACATATTATTCTCTAATAAACTATAATAGATAATATGGTTTATTTTATGACTTGAATGATATTTTCTTTATCCAGTGTGTAAATACTTCAGAGCTTAGTAAAGATAAGATTCTATAGGATGACTCTAAAAGATTATAAGATTCAATGGAAATTTATTGATTCATTTTTCTATTGCAGGAGATAAGTACGATGTGATGTAGTATCTTATAGTAATAACTGAAAATTTAAAATACATTGCCTTATTCAAGTGCTTAATCATTCAAAATATTTCATTTCACTACTCAAAGTATCATTACACATATTAAAGTCAACAAATTGAGGTTTTGAAATATTAAGTTTTATTTATATTACATAAATAAAACATTAGGTTTTGGTTTTTTTTAATTGGATAATGGCTTATCCATCTAGCCAAATGTTAAGTATTTATGAATTTCTTTAGGGCAACTAAAGTAAATATGTAATCTATATAATGGCATAGTTTTCACGTTCAGTTAACATGTTTATTATGTAGATATGACTACAGCTAGAAGATGTTTGCTAATGTGAATGGAATTGATTATAATGTTTGGTTTGTTTTTAACATTTATTTTGAAATAGTTATAGATGCACAGAAAGTGGCAAAGAAGTACACAGGGAAATCCTGTGCACCTGTCTCCCAGCCACGCTCATGATACATCTTACACAACTGGAGTATAATATCAAAACCAAGAAATTGACACTTGTATAATCCATAGAGTTTTTTCAAGTTTCACCAGTAATACATGCACTCATTTGTGTATGTACTTAGCTCTACATAATTTTATCACATGTGGCCTCGCATGACCACTACCACAATCAAGATACTCAAATGTACAATAACCATAAGACTCCCTCGTGTCACCTCATTATAGCTTCAGTAATCTCTCTCTCCCCATTCCTAACTCCTGGCAACCATAAAGCTGTTCTGTACCTCTGTGTTATGTTATTTCACAATGTTACATGAATGGAATCATGTAGTATCTTTTTTATTTGACTTTTCACTGCTCAGCATCATGTACTTGAGGTTTGTATAAATTGTTTTGGGTATCAATAGTTCATTCCTTTTTATTGCTAAGTGGTATTCCATGGTATGACTTTATCACAGAATTACAATGTTCTTAATATCAGAATTCCTTCATGAGCAGTATTGGTTATCTTGGATTTTAATGAGTCATTACAACTTTAGCGACTCATAACTTAAGCTTGTAACCTTTATCACACTGTGGGGATTTTTCCATTGTCAGGTCACTGTTTAACTATCAGGTAGTGAGAGATATAAATCAGAAATTTTAACTATCAGGTCATTTGGGTTCTTAATGACTAGGAGGTGGCAAAGTATGGTCTAACTTTTTATGAGGGGTTATGGGAACAAACAGATGTGGAGGTGAGGGACTATTGGATATCACATACAGATAAGACCTATTTCTCTCCAAAGCGAGTACTCACCCTTGGACCATCTTTTCCTGCAGTACCATCAACACCTGCAGGTCCTGGTTCACCCTGTCAAATAAAAGCCAATGTCATCAGGTTAGAAGTATCCCCAATGAAAATCTCCCAAGAAGAGGAGCAACCTTCAAGACTTGCTGTGATGTACACGAGGCATTCTGATTTATAGTTGCTCAAGGAAGAGTACATCAACATCTTATTTACTGTGAAATGATAACATTGATTTTTGCAAATAGATTGCTTTCCAGCAGTAGCATTTTCCTTTTACCTAAAAAGCCTGATTTGTTACATAATTAACAACAGATAAGTCAGCACCTTGTCACCCTTTGGGCCGGCAAGTCCAGGAGCTCCCCTGTCTCCAGGCATCCCTTGCAAACCAGGACCACCAGGAGGACCTGCTGGTCCAGCGGGACCGGCAGGGCCCTGAAATTAAAGAAGAAAGAGTATGTCCGAAGAAGGAAATGAAAAGCATTTTGTAAAGTCTAGGCGAATTGAATTATGTGGCATTACCTTTGCTCCAGCGGGACCAGGGGAGCCAGGTCCACCTTTAGGTCCTGGCGTCCCTGCTGCACCAGGAGGTCCCCGTTCACCGGGGGCACCAGCATCGCCCTGGTATAGGAAAATGTCATGTCCTTGTTAGAAAACTCAATGCTACAGATAAACATAAAACACCCTAAATTGTATTATTTTGATGCAGATCACTAGATTCTTAATTTGTGTTTTTGAACAATTCAGAAATTTTTATAGTTATGAAAGACAGTTGATCAACTGAATTGGAACTGAAAACTTAAAGAAGAGTTAGTCTACACAAGGAAACTTTGACACCTGACCTGGTAAACTAACTTTGAAACTATTCTTATTATTTTAGAGCACATTTTTTAAGTTCTTCTACTAAAATAGTTTTCCCATATAGTGTCAAGGCACTGGAAAGATTTTTCTATTGAAATGTGAGGGCTGTAGTTGATTCTGTAGTGTTTATTAGTGTCAGCAAACTTTATTTTCTAGATGAAGCAAATTTAATGTATTTGAAATGTCTTGAATTACCCTAAGTATAGTCACCAAACATTTACAATGTTGTGTTTCTTAAAAAGACTATTTTGGTGTAATATACTTAAACTGTGTCACTAATCAATTGCTCTATGACATGCTGAAGAAATTAGAAATAAATTGCAATATTCACCTTGCCTCCTGGAGTTCCAGGTGAACCAGGCTCGCCCTTTGGGCCCTAGAAGATTGACATTCTATGATTAGACCTATGTCGGAATGCATGTTATATAAATACAAGCAAAACACATATTTGACTTATTTTCATATCATACATTTGTCAAATCTCGAGCTATGTACTCTTTCTTTAATACATTTTATTTTATGGTAAAATTTGAGTTTTGTATCTAACAGTTATGATTGAGTAAATTTTCTTTGTTATGTTAACAAATATTTCAAACCTAAATGTTAAAACTCAGACAAGATGGCATGCAGGAATGCAAAAGTTAATAATTAATAAATGATTACAATTTATTCTTTTGGTTTCTGAGTTTTGAAAACATGACATGCAACTTACTGCTTCACCAGGTTTTCCATTTTCTCCTGGACCACCAGGGTTTCCAGGTATGCCCTATAAAGAATCATATTTGTATTGTGTAATCACTTCAAATATTGCAAACATGTTTACATTGTGTAATCACTTCAAACATTGCAAAAAAAAGGTTCTCATATGTATGTTTCTGCAAAGTATTTAAAAAATGGCTTTAGTGGTCTTTTTAGAGGTAAATAAATTTGCTGCTTTCAAAATCTAGACAGAGATGTGATAATCATGTGATAATAGAGAATCCCTCTATTCTTTCCATTGCTGTTTATGAAAATGAGTTGACGGCCATAGTGAGATGGGTTTAGGTATATAAATTTAAATTCTAATGAAAATAAGTATAAACATAGAATTATGTGAACTTTTAAAAATATTATTAAAATACTCATTCTGGAATAGATATAGAAGTTATGCCTGTCAAATCACATTGTCTGCCATTTTATTTCAAGGCAGAAGACAGGCCCACAAATTTTAAGCTTAAGATGAATTGTTACATATTAGTATCACAAAAAAATTGAACTGTTAACAAAAACAGCTATCAAACGGAAGTACTTAATTGTCTGGTAAAAGCAGGTGTTCAATGACTATTTAAATAATAAATTCTTACTGCTAATCCTTGTGGACCAGGGGGTCCAGCATCTCCTTTTTCACCGCCTGGCCCCTAGGTAGAAAAATGCAATGAGATTCACCATTATAAGATTTTCACATTTAGTTCACACAGTTTTCATTTCAGCAGGCTGATGGCTTAATTTAAAAATTAATAGTGTGAAAGAGGGCCAAGTCTGGCCTGTGGAAGTTATGCAAGAGAGATGTGTACGATGTAAACTGTACTCACTCTCCGCATTTAGCTAACTAAATAAGCAAGCTTCATAACTGCTTCGTAAGCTATTTTGATATAGTGTCAGAGATTATGTAATTCTCGAAGTCTTCCCTCTGCCTCACCCCACTCCCACCCACTTCCATCTCCAGTTTATGTGAGTAAACTTACAGCAGGTCCTGGGGGGCCCGCAGGTCCAGGATCACCACCTTTTCCAGCAGGACCCTAAGAAAACAACAACCAAGCAACAATAAACAACAACAACAATAACAACAACAACAACAGAGATGCAGAGAGAAAGTTATAGGGTTGCAGATAAATGTCTGTATAATAAGGCTGGAAATAAGTTGGTGAAAGCTGCATACCTGAGGGCCAGGACCTCCAGGGCCACCTCGTTCTCCATTTTTGCCAGGAGCACCCTAAAGAGATGACCAGTGTTTACTAATTCTCAAAAGGAAATCATTTATCATATTGTTCCTTCAGAGTTTTGATCCGCCTCCTTCACACAGACATACATATATATATATATATATATATATATATATATATATGCACAACCCAAAACTACTTTCTGTAATTAGGTTCCCATGAACGTTGCCACTGCTTCCCCAGAACTCTACCAAATATGTGTAGTATATATTAGTTCCCTTCTCACATGGTATTTTGATTTTAATATGTTTTTCTGTGCTTTGCAGATCAAGTTTTGGCCATCTCTGCAATTCCATATAGAAAGTCAAAGGCCTTCTATCAAATATTTATTGAAGAAATGAAGAAAGGAACTCACATCATTTCCTTTAGGACCAGGGAAACCCATGACACCAGGCTGACCCCGGGGACCAGATGGGCCTGGAGGACCTGGGCGACCACTTTCTCCTTGACTTCCCTAATGAGAAAAATTACAATAGAGGTTTGATAAAAATCTGATCAAAATAAACAACACACATATCGAGGCTATAAAATGTACATCAAGGCGAGGCCCAACCATGCATGCCATTATTCACTGGACTTGTAAAATGAGATGGTAAGAATGTACATACGGGAGGCCCTGGTTTTCCATCGCTGCCTGCTCCTCCGGGGCTTCCGGGCACACCCTAAATCGAAGAAGGCAGTCAGATGATTTAAAAATAATAATTAAATAAATAAAACCTACATCTATCTGTAAAATTTTGAGATTTCCACTTACATATGTAATCTCAGATTTGCACACATTTTTTTCTGCCTCTAAAGAGTCTTAGTTGAGTGTTCTATTTTCTGTGCTTATTCAACATATACTAGCTTAAATTTTCTTAGAAGAATTTTGTTTTATTTTGTTGTGAGCTTATATAAGGTGTAGTCTGATTTAAGGTGTCTATGAACCTTTCTTTATTTGCTTATTTTCTTAGTAAATGACTGTTTTCCTTTACCCTCATTCCGGGACCTCCAGGAAGGCCATCTCTGCCAGCTTCTCCAGCAGGTCCTCTGGGCCCTGCGGGGCCTGGACCACCGCGCTCCCCAGCGGGACCCTACATGGTAAAAGAAATCAACAAATCTGTTAAAGGGCCCTTTTTGACCTAGACACGGACAATATGTAGGCTATAATTGCAGAACTTCATCGGTTCTCTTAAAGAGAGTTGGTGTGTTGCTGACATCCTCGTTATAAAATCACTGTTACCTATTATTTGGATTGTCATACTGGAAATATTTTGAGGCAAATTTGATGAACATCACATGTTTTAAAAAGCAATATTTAGGGCCAGTCGAGTGGCTCAGTTGGTTAAGAGCTCACTTAAAAGTTTGAGCTCTGAGCAACAGCGGTTTGATGCCCGGCCCGAGCTGAGCAGCCGCTGAGCTGCCAACAGGTGGCAGGTTGGCTCAGCTTAAAAAAAAAGCAATATTAGTGGGCTTAACAATATACTTCTGTGCATTTCAGTCAAATATCTTTGATGGTATGAAATCAAATTTGTATAGCACTTTAAAGTTTTCAAAGAACTTTCAGGCATTTTAGTTTATCTTATTATTGCAATGAGGCTGAGATAAATAATTCTCAATTGATAGATATGTTAAAAGACTGACTGAGGTTAAGTGACTTGCTTTAGTTACAAAGCTAAAAAAATGGCTGAGCAGGGGCTAGAATCATTGTTTTATATTGGGAGTTGTTTTTTTTAACAACAATATGTTTCAGATATTTCGGTTTCAGTTAATAAGCAAATGTAAAGGAGAATACACTTATTTGCAGTACTAGAAAATAGAAATTGAAATTTTCTACCTTTTCTCCCGGAAGGCCGCTAGCTCCAGGAGGTCCTCGGCCTCCAGGTTGACCCTGGAAATTGTGACAGGCAAATATTTCAGTCTAAAGCATTTAAACTTTTCTTAATTCTTGAATGGCAATAGACATATTCTCATGTTGTAAAATACTTCAAAACAATATTTGGGATTGGGCAAACATGTTTGCTTCACCCTAAAGGTGAAGTTCTATGTGGGTGACAGTGACATTTTTCTTTTAGATGCCCATGGAAAACATACCCTTTCTCCTGCAGCTCCTGGAGCTCCATTTGAACCAGGTTCTCCAGGCGAACCATCTTTGCCATCTTCACCCTTAGCACCTGGATTACCTGGAGAACCAGCTTCACCCTAAAGAAGGATGCCAATAAAGAAATAATGACTGAATTAGGTTACAAAAGTTTTACCTGTTTACTTTCTAATGATGTTCTATTTTTCTAAAAGATAACTAAATCACCCAATAGGGTAATACTTACGCGTTCACCACGTGGTCCTGGCTCTCCTTTGGCACCATTCTTACCGGGTTCACCCTAAATGAACCAAAAGCTTGGCTTAAAAACAAGGAGCAAGGAGCATAGACTACTGAAATTATCACCAGTAACATTCAATTATAAAACGCAAGTGAAATCAACATAATTTCAACTGGACAAGAGTTAAAAGCTTGCTATTTATATTTTTGTGGTGAAAATGAAGCCTCACTTTTCAGGCAACAAAGGAAAAATAAGCAACTTACTGCAGCACCGCGCTGTCCAGGAGCACCATTGGTACCAGCTGGTCCTGGAGGACCACGGGCTCCTGACAGCCCAGGAGCTCCAGGAATGCCAGCGGGACCCTAAAAACAACCCAAGAACACTAGCATCAGCCTAACTTACTTTTCTGAATAGCTAAATTAAACATCACCAATGTATTGTCATGCAAAATTCAAAGGAAGCCATTATGTATATGTGGATGAGATTAGGGTGCAGGGTGGGAAAATCTTACCATATCACCTTTACCGCCAGGACTACCACTAATCCCAGGAGGACCCTAGATGGGGGAAAAGAGCATATTAATAATAATACAAATAGTGTGTATACATTATAAGGTGTTTATATATTTGCAAAATAAATTTATTGGTGGATGTTGTGCTTTATGGAGATCGAATGATTCCTCCAACTATAGCACAACACATAAAATGTAGGCCAAAAATTACCATTATTTGAATAAATTAGAGATAATATGCATTTGTTCTAAATTACTAACTAATTAATACATGGTAGAGGTTTTGGTCTTGTCTCTTCTTTGAATTTTTCCGATTGGTGTTTAGTTTGGAGCACATTCTTTGAAGTATCAGAAAACTATTCATTTTCTAATTCACTCTGTGTCATACAAATATAAAACTCCTAAATTCTAGAAGAATGCAAATCTCAAAAACTACAACTTTCAGTGCTAATTAAATCAGTATTTGTCACAGTAGACTCATTGCAGAGCACTAAGCCAAGATTTTTTTTAAAAATAATTTTAATTTAATAGCAGCATTAAAACATATGCTTTCATGAAGTAAGTGTAGCAACACTCTTCCTCTCAATGGCCATAATCAACTACTTACAGGAGGACCTTGAGCACCAGCATGTCCCTGAGGTCCAGGTTCTCCTCTTTGTCCAGGGGAACCACTTGAACCAGGAGATCCTGCAGGTCCAACTTCACCCTAAGGGATAAACCAAGTAGTCAGTTTCCCTTGCCACATCTCATCTCTTATCTAGTTCACTCTTCAGTCCTATTTAAACCCATCTATCAAAGGCTGGCGTAGGATGGCTA
The DNA here is from genome assembly GCF_001890085.2 of Hipposideros armiger. NCBI lineage: Eukaryota > Metazoa > Chordata > Mammalia > Chiroptera > Hipposideridae > Hipposideros > Hipposideros armiger. The sequence goes on along the minus strand of NW_017732008.1, from coordinate 895,802 downwards.
TATACTCTATCTAAAGCAAAGAATCATTAATCATAATGGCAGAGAAAAATGGTAACTATGTGTGTGACTGTGTTATCTGTTTCCCAGAAAGTGACTGGGAAAAGAGAAATGGCATCAGGCGAGATATCAGGATAGTTGAATGCCAGATATAACACACTTCTGGAATCAACAAAGAGAGTAAATGGGGTCAAATACAAGGTGATGGAAGGAGACGAGGCTTTGGGTGGTGAGCACACAATAGAGTATGCAGATGTCATATTACAATGTTGGGCACCTGAAACTTATATAATGTTATTAACCAATGTTACCACAATAAATTTAATTTAAAAAATAGGGCTTTTAAAGATTTCTACAGATATAAGATATCCACTTGACTGGTAAAAAAAAAAAGTCATTTTCAAGAAGCAATCCAATGATTTCTGTTGACCCCAAAATATAGTTTATATTCTTCTGTTGAAATAAATACATGTTTACCTTAGCACCAGGGGAACCAGGGAACCCTGCAGTTCCAGGGGGACCAGGCGGGCCCTGAAAACAAATTAAATACCATTTCAAGAGCTCTTAATCAAACCAACAAAACACTACTAGTAGTAATATGTGAGCACATACACAATACAGAAGACAATTACGCAGATAAAATAGTATTCATCATTCATTAATGAATATTACATGGAGAGAGAATGTGGTAAAAAAAAAAGAGTGTAAAATCTAAAGTTAGAAAATTTGGATCTGCTCCTGCCCTCGACTTCTGCCACAGATTCTGTGGACTTTGTGCAGGTTACTTGGCCTGAGCCATCATTTATAAAGTAGAAATAGCATTATTATGTATTTTGTAGGTTTCTTAATTGTCATATCCAATACTGGATATCAGCTAACATTGTAAGCACCATACAGATGTTAGCAATTGGCCAAGTATAATAAAGAGTATCAGCATTTTGTTTATGGGTTTAGTGTTTCTAGATTAACTGTTTCTAGATTTTATTTATGGGTTCAGTATCAGTTTGAATGAAATGTTTATGAACAATGTTGAGTTTGGGGGCTATAATCTATATTTTTCCAACACTCAACAATCCATAATCTCTCACTACCCTGAAGCAAATCAAGGTTGGATAAAATGTTACTTACCGGTTGTCCATCACTTCCTCGAGCACCATCATTACCTCGAGACCCCTACAAATAGAAGTTTGTCTTAAATATCTTAATTCTGAAACTCTGGTGACAAGTGATATTTTGACTAAAATTCTGACTTGAGTTGACTTTTCCTTAGGTATATTAAAATCTACTTACTAATTATGTATATATTTTAAAGTCAAATTGTTAAAGTTCATTTATGTATATATATATATATATGGCAATGATCTAATGTAAAAGGATTGGATCCTGTATTTTACAAACTGGTGTGAATAATGGCTCTGATAACACATGCAAAGTTAACACAAAAAATACGCTCAGTAAGGATAATGACATAAATCACTTATGTGTTTCCTTATAATTGTGGATAACATTTTATGGTGGTGACTTCAATTGCAATTTTACAGAAAAGAAAGTTTCCTGTAGATTGTCACAGCCTGGAAACCTGGCTGAGACACTTATCTGTCACTTGGGGCTGTGATTGTGTTATGTCGGTAACAATACTCACTGCGGCTCCAGGAAGCCCTGGCCGTCCTCTCTCTCCAGGAGAGCCTCTTGGACCCTACAGAATTAAATGAAAAGTATGGTTCTGCTTTAAACTGGACATGTATAAGAACAGTTGTTGAGAGAGCAAGGCAAGTTTGGAATTAGATAGAGATTAATAGTAAAACTGAAAATTATATAATATGAAACATAATTACCATGGGTCCAGGAGCTCCATTTTCACCTGGAAGGCCGTTTTCACCCTAGAAACATTAAATGTGTTACCATTTTGTATAACAAAAAGAAAATTTTTATTTTTTAAACATGGTATATTATGAAAAATATTATGGAATCCAAGGAAAATTTTAACAGTATCAGATTTTTGTTAGCATTTTTCTTACCAGAAATCTCATTTTCTGTATTTTAAAATTTTCTGTATATTAAAAAAAATGTGAAGACTAAACAAAAGTAATCAATGAGTTACTCAGGGATGCTTAATCATTTCTAATCTAGACAGTTCAAGTTATCAGCTTTCATGGAAGCTTTAATAGAACATTTCAATTATTCACTATTAGTCAGCTCCTAAAATGTAAATTCAGGTAAATTTCAAGGAAAGTTAAACATCAAAATGTAAATCTTAAATATAACTATAACAATGAAATAAATTTACTTATGAAAATATGATTTTGTTGTGATTCACCTTTAATCCAGGAGCACCTGTTTCACCCTTTTCTCCATTTCGTCCATCAAAGCCCTATGAAATACATAAAAATAATAAAAATAGTAAAATCTGTTAATAATATAGAATGGCTGAAAACTTTACATTGAATTTTTATAAATAGCTGTTCCACATAGCAGTATTTTCAACATTGACTTAATAATTTAAAACTGTAAATTGATTGGAGACATTTGACATTGATTTTATAGTAAAATTTCTGAACTAATTAGAAAGTATAATTTAGCCCAATTAGGAAGTGACTTTAACTCAGAATAGCAAACATATCAGTTTCACAGATTTTATCTCTATTATGTTGATAGATTTGGGGATCAGTTGGTTGAACCCACCTAATATTTTACATAGAATACAGTTGCTCAATTTGATCTATAAGTCATATTAACTAAGTCTATGAATAACACATAGTTTTCAATAACATCTTTTCATGTTTCTTCTGACTGTGGTGATAACAAAATCAAATTATTCTTTCTCAAGCCTTTTTATACATTTAAAATCACCTTATTACTTTTCATAAAATAACTAGTTTGACTGACAAATATTGTTGATAGACAAAACAATCCAATAAACTAGTTGTTAGAATCAACCATTTTGGGCACATACTCAATTGTCTAATAATATTGGTCTAATGGGACAGCTTATAGTCAATTTAGAAACTCCACTTACTCTGTGTCCTTTCATACCAGGGAATCCTGGCATGCCAGCGGGACCTTTCATACCCTAAAAATAATGAATAAAAAAGATTTTAATGAACCTTCAAATAGAATCACAATCCAGTAGTAAAATGCCTTCTCTTTTTAAGTTTAGTTCAATTTAACTATATAATAATTTTCAAGCTAAGGTCATTGTGATTACTCTAATTAATTCTGTGGGTCCTGAAGACTTACTGGAGGTCCAGGCAATCCTCGCTCCCCAGTTCGTCCAGGTCTACCTGATTCCCCCTAGGTGGAGAAATAAACAATACATAGGTGTTTATACATAGGTGGAGAAAATACATGCAGCCAATTAGTGAGCTGACTAATTTCCATTTTTCTCACCAGAGACTCATGAAAATGGTTGAGCAATACACAATTGTGAGATCAGCTTTCTTAATAGAAGGAATGAGGGGGGTTTCTCTCACATCAATGTAAACTTATGAATAATGCAGGCATTCCTCATTAATGAAATATTATAACCATCTCTCAATCCAATGAGATGATTTATGATTGGAAATTAAATGGGAAAGGAAGAATAATGTTAAAGGCATTTATAAGTTTTGAAATTCATAAAGTACAGGTATCAAGAGGCAGAGAAAATAAACTTATTTCTTCTTTAGTCATGTGACATAGTCACTGGATGTGTCTTCCAGTGTCTTCCAGAACCATTTGGGGGTTCTGCTAGTTTGGAATTTAATAAACAGTTATGCAAATACTATATAGATATTCAAATATTAAATGAGCTAAAATGTCATTAAGATATTAACAATTTTGAGTAAGGTTTTTCTCTCTGAAATTCTGCATATGGTATATGCTCTTTAGAATATTCCAAGTTGAATTTTGCTGTATCCCCATTCAATCTTTAGAAGCTTACATCTTTTCCAGCAGGACCAGATGGACCCATAGCACCAGGAGGTCCTGGAGGGCCCTGAAAACAAGGAAACAAAAAACAAATAAATTTGTAGATTTTTCTTTTATAGTCAATTTATTATTGTATATTATATGCATTCCTGGAAGGAATTTCAATATTTCTCATCCTGAAAATGAAACATTGAGTTAATGTTATATCTATATTATATCCAGTTTTCATTGTTAAACTTATTTTTAATGAAAATTAAAAATGCCATGCACCTATGTTTTATATCACATGTGTGTATTTATAAACTAAAATGCACTTTAACATTTTTGAGATATTAAAGTTTTAAGTATATAGGTATTTCTAAATATTTTGAAATATTAAAAGAACTTCACCTTGCTTATTTACACACTTGCTTATGTACATAGCATGTTTTCTGGGGAATTCTGTTAGATTATGTTTATTTCTACTAAATTAAGTTTTAAAAATTATATAACAGAACAGTAGCTATGAAGGTGAACTGAGTGGCTACAGGAATATTAAATTTATATTTAAGAGATAGAAAATTTGTATCCACAATAAGGAGTAGACTTGTGATGGCTAATTAGCCAGGGAATCCCTTGATTAAATAGCCAATGTCTCTTAGATACTTAAACCATTAAAAGTGTCCAAATGATCATTGAAACAAGTTGATCTATCATAAAAATATCATTTATTACTTTAAAATGTGAGCATAAATTTAATCTTTATTTAGTAGGGGCCTATGAATATATTTTAGAAAACGGAGGTGGTCTCTATAAAGCATTTTCTAATATAGATATAATTGTTACTTACTGCAGGACCAGCTTGCCCAGGTTCACCAGGGGGACCTTGGTATCCTGGAGAACCCTAGTGGGTAGAATAACATGCAAATATTTTTAAAGTAACTTAATCTTCATATGATTCATTTACACTTTGAAGATAATATGAAATCAGGATTTTTAAATGTAGTCAGCAAATTTTATTCCAGTTTATAAAGATTTAGCCAAAATATTTCAGATTAGAATAAAATTAATTTATTCCATTACATCCACTTCATTCCATTGAAACTGAATTGTTTCAAACTTGAATATTACATGCAAATTTAACATGTGGTTTAATTTTACTGAAGTTTTAATTACTAATAGTTGTTGGTACAGAGGACTTAAATATGAAATTCCAACATCTTTGAAGCAATAATAATTTCTTGGTTGTGACTTCTCTACTTAATTAGGATTATGCATCCTGGAATAGCTAAATTACAGCAGTATCTGCATTAACTTGATTTAAATAATATGCATGAAGAAGGAAGCACCACTAATGGCCATACTTACAGGGGAGCCAGGATGACCAGATGAACCAGCGGGACCGGGAGGGCCTGGGGGACCCTGGAATGTAAATTTAAAGGATAAATACAAAATAAATGCATCCAAAATACACTTTATTCAGGCATCAAAGAGATGCCTCTGTTTAGGACTGATATTGACATCTTTAAAAATGTGAGCAACCTACCTCATTATGTAATAACTGTTCATGAGTATGATTAATTTTATTAGATCTACAGTGACGATATTACAAAAATGTCATTCTAAATGAAATTCCCCCATAATCAATAAAAGTTATTGGTAAATATTATAAAATGTTGGACTGAACCCCCCTCCCAAAAAGGAATTCAAATCTGGAAAGATTCATGCAAAATACTATGTGAGAATCCCTTCAATATTAGGATACTGGTACTGATAATGAAGCAGTTTTGCCTGGCAGCCCAATTCATTGTAGAAAAATATTGATCTGACTACTATACATTTCAGTTTCTAAAATTAACAGTGCAAATCAGCCCAGAAGTTCTTAACTACATCACTGAGTTATATTGACATGAAGATTTAGATGTGCATACAAGAATCATCAATATATGGGACGGTAGGCAGTGATAAATTACAATTATAACCAACTGATTTATCATTTTTCAGCTATAGATTAAACTAGAAAACTTTCAGTTTTGTAATCTGCTAGTTCTAAAGACTTAATAAATTTATAAAGCTACAGTTTTAATTAAATTTTTTCTTGTAACTTCTTTCCTGTAATGTTAATCAGTAGTGACTTTTTAGTTTAGTTTTTGTTTTTCTTTTTTTGTAGTAAAAACTGTGTACCTGATTGAAAAATAGAATCATAATGTGAATATAGCTAAGTAAAGCCAGATGCTTACTTACTTAGTTCTCCTTCTAGCTTTGAAAGATACAAAAAATCACAGCCTCTAAAACTTTAGAGATATGTAAAATTCTCCTTTTACAATTTACTTTATACCAATTTTAAGGGTCTTTCTTTACCTCCTTATTTGGATCTATTAGTTAAAATTTTGTCCTTTTCAGTTTTAGAAGTCACAAATATGGGGTCCAGTGATCTGGGCAGCAACCTTCATAATCTCCGAGAATCCAGCATTGTTTCATTTATATTTACGTACCTTTTACTGGCAGTGAAATGATAAACTTCCCTAGTGTTGCTCCTCCTGAGAGACTGTCTACAAGGGTCATTCACATGGGACACCATGTAGCATGTGCATGTGCTGTGCCCAGGTTTCAATGTTCTTTGCTATTTTTTTCTATAAAAACTCTAGGTCATTTACATTGAGAGGAAACCCTTTGGGTACAATGTGAAAAACTATCATTTACAGTAGATTTGATGAATTCTGGAAATAACTGTATTTGATTCCAGAATTTGAGGTGCGATAGATTGTGATATTGGACATTCATCACTCAAAATGTCATCTAGAAAGTAGCATTTAATTAATGAAAAGACATTAAAAGAAGATTATGAACAACAGGTAAGAAAGAGAAAAAGTGGAAGTGAAAAATAACATTTGGTTAAAATTAGGGAATATATAAGTGTGAGACCTAAGCATGAAGGCAGGTGGGCTCCTGGTATAGGTGGCTGTAAAAGATAGAAATGGGTGGCAAAACACGTGTGAAATGAGAGGCAGTGAGGGATAAATGAGTTAGGATAGGAGGACCTTGATAATCCTACCTTTTTCTTTCCCAGCCTTAATTGAGAATAAGCTATTCTGGACAATTCTTTAATAATATTCAATAATAATAATGCCCACGCAAGATTTAACAAACTGGAAGGCTAAATAATGTTAAAAAATGCCGAGAAACACTTGTACATACAGGTGGCCCGGGGTAGCCTGGGAGTCCTCCTCCTGCTCCTCCAGCCTTCACATCGTATGACTCAAACTGGGGAGAATAGTTCTGCAGCAAAAAGACCAGGTAGATATGATCATTTTGATATATAGATCATAGTTCTTTTCAAAAGCATTTAGAAGAAGTGCATGCAATATCTACTATTGTATCTACAATAGTAGATACAATAATATCTACAATTTGTACTATATCTACTACAATATCTACTGACAGAAACTTTCTGCATGCCAGAGAATGCAGTATGTATTATTTAATTATCTTGCTTATCTTGTCTCTCTGTAGATTTAAACCTCATACAGAAGTACTAGCTCATGCAATGCACAAATCATTCAACTAACTGTATGCAATGTTAATCTCAAACAATTTGTTCCTATATGCTCTTACCCAAAATATTATTTCTAAGCGATGTTAACAGCACTAGAAATATACTGTTTGAGGCTGAAAGAGCCTTAACAGCATATAATCTGACATTCTCATTTTGGGCAAACAAAGATGAAGAAGTCAAATTAGTTTCCCAACAGTTAATAATACAAGTAAAATTTATTATCTCCTGGCTTCTGATTAGTATGCCAAACAGATTCATCAAAAAATAAATATCCTCATAGAAACTAAGAACAAGAATAGTAGAAAGGTTCACGTGTTTATTGGATTTCTTTGAAGATTATTATAGTTTTTGAATTGTAGGCCTAGCAATGGGTTCTGTTTGGCACCAGGATAAGAATAAGTTAGATATGTCTTTTGCTTCCTGTTGATTTGCCATTTGAAAATCATTGTTTGAAACTCATAGTGCTTTGTATATGTGTGTGTGTGTTTTCTCCTAACTCCAAATTGTGTTTTGTTTATTTGCTTGGTTATTGTTTTTTACATGCAGAGTTAGTTGGTTGCCATGCTTTTCAAGAGGAGCAGGTTCTGAAGGCTTGTGCTCTGAAGACTTGGCAAGAGCAGTAGCAGAGGCTTGAACCATCCTGTTGACTTGAAGTCTATAAGGAGTATTCAGTTCACAGCTCTTCAACTACATTTTGTTCAAACTTTCAAAGGCTTCACCATTGGGGTTATAAGAAGAACAAGGCACAGTTGCAGCAATTCTTAAGTTCTCTGTTAATTGTTTGGGAATTGATGGTTCACTTATCAACATGCCTGCTACGAATTTGGGAAATTTTGCAAAAATATAGTTGCAAAGCATTAGCATTATGAGGAAAAATAAATATTTATAAAGCACTTAGAATAATGCCTAGCACTTATAAGCACTAAATAAGAATTTGTAAAATATATAAAATCAGAGAAAAGACATAAGAAACCCACAAACGTGAGAAGAAAAGGAAATGAAGTAGATAGTTTTAAAGTGGGGGGAGACCTGTTTATCCTGGGACTTATTACCTGATTACCAGTCGGGCATGATTCACAGATTCCAGGGAGGCCGGGAGAACCAGGGGAACCTGGTTGTCCTGGAATACCAGGATCACCATTTCTCCCAGGAATACCAGGAGGGCCCTAAAAAATAAATAAATAAACAAACAAATAAATAAATAAATAATAAAATCATAGAAAAAAATTAATAAAACAATGAAAAGTCCTAGTGACTCAGAATCATTATCAAATTGTATCTTCTCTGCTTTATGATGTGAGGAATCAATATAAGTAATAGATTTTCTTGGGAATATATATGCTTTTAACCAAATCATGTGAATAATTTTAGTGTCATTTGTCCTTTTGTATTTTGACTTATACTTTAATTTTCAAACTAATAATGGGCATGAAGACATCATATAAAGTCTAGGAAACTTAAATCTTTACATGTATAATTATGGATACTCAGTTTGAGTTACATTGTATCATTATTCAAATATGTGCTACTAAAGGAAATGTATGAATGATGAAAGTTTGAATATGGATAGGCTCTTAGAAAACAAACAAATAAACAAAAACTATCCAATGAACTAATTTTATTCCATGAAGAATGTCTACTTACTGGATCTCCCTTGGGGCCTTGAGGTCCCTGACCATTAGGAGGGCGTGTAGGCTAATAAATGAAAAAGATACAGATTAAAAAAGACATAGGAACAACTTTCTCGTAAAGCACATCCCAATTTTCATAATTATTTCTTATCCTAAATCACATCTAGTCCCTGGTTTTAAACTGGAGCGTTGACTTTTTACATGTAATACAAACATGATTGTTTGACAGATACTGCTTTCATTTCCTTTCAGGCTCATATGATATAGGTACTATTTATGAATCTAAATATAAATCTTGAAGATACACAGATTTCCTTTAAACTCACAGCTGTTGGAGGCTGTGGGCAAACTGCGCAACATTCTCCAAACGGGATCTCTGGGTTGGGACAGTCTAATTCTTGGTCGTCACATATTATGTCATCGCAGAGAACAGAACCTGAGTCACAGACACATATTTGGCACGGTTCGGGCTTCCAGACATCTCTATCCGCATAGGACTGACCGAGATGGGAGCATCTTCCATCAATAACTGCAAAATAAGTAAGATGGTGTGATATTTCTTATGTTTTGCTGAAATGTGATTTTTGTTATGCTGTCGTGACTATTTCCAATAGGCAAAGTGGAGATAGTTTGAAACAAATAATTTCATCCTTTAATTAAACTAATTTGTGAATATGTTCTTATGAGCATACTTATGCAAAAAAAAATCCACGAAGTACCAAGAATGTCATATTTTCCCTATATAATATGCTAAGCAGTAAAAGATTGTTTAAAATATCAAATCCGTTTATTAACATCACATTGGCACACAATAGTAAATTTTCCTTAAGGCCAGCGAGTGTTTTATTTCATTAGGGTAAGAATTTAACACCTACGGAAATCACACAAACATTTAAATATTTATTTATTAACCGTGCAGTTGAAAACAAGCCTTTCTACCCAATTGTCACTCTTTGCTTTAAGAGTAGATGGGAGCATTGAACTATAAAGATAATTTTGTCATTAGTTTTGAGGACTTTCTGGATTTTATTAACCCAGTTGAGAAATTCATGGGAAAACTCAGCTACTCTAGGCAGCATAACACTCTTCCAGATTCCTGGGAAAACTTTAACAAAGCTTATTGTATATATTGACTATCATTGTTAGCTCTGTTTGGCTTTAGTTGGTCAACATGGTAAGACATAATGTATTGGATAGCCCATATGGATGTAAAGAGGCTTCCAAATTACAATAAATAAATAAAATAAATAAATAAATAAATACTTTTTTTTTCAAACAAATATTGGCAAGAAATCAGTAAAAATAATAGGGAAAAATATGAATCATGACCATGTGTACTTGTGGCTTGAAATGGTCAAAAATTTGCTTCAACCAAAATTTTAGACTGTTTCCTAATTATATATAAGGTATTGAAATTTCAGCAGCATGAATGAATCAGCTTAGGGGTTGCCAAAATAAAGCCTGGTCTCAATTCTTAAAGCATTAGCTGTGGGCTGTGGTTAAGTACAACTTTAGTTTTTGAGGATTACTATGATAGCTTGCCAGCAATTGAGTAAATAAATAAGAAGTTTCTAAACATCTGCAAAATTTTTGCAAACAACGAATGATGTACTGCTCAGTATTTGTATTTTTCTGAAAAGCGAAATTTTATTTTCTCAGAACCCAGGTTTTTTAAAATAATGTCTGCTGAAAGAGGCCTGCTTGGAGGAGGTGAATAGTTAACAACGACATTTTTTTGCCGCCTTGTGGCCTTTGTGTGGGTCCTGAGATTTTTACATCTGGATACTGAATACAGCCATGAAGATCATCTTTTTAAGTTCCTGTTTCTTATATCCTCTCCATATCTCAAGTAATAATGATTTAGGTTCATGCTAAATACTTTGGGCTAATAGGTTCCACTGGTTTAGTAAAAGTTCACAGAAAAGGAGTATTTCAGAACCTATAGACTCCACATCATACTGAAATTGCCTCCATTCTTTGTTTCCATTAATGTGTAATGTGTGCAGAGACAACTTTCATGATCTTGTACAAAACCCCTGATCGATTCAAGAAATTTGAAAGTCCATTCTTTGTGTTACAATTACCCAATGTGGTCTACAGCTAATAAAAGAAAGCATGATTGTTTTACTGCAATTTTAAGTAGGCAAGAAAGAATCTGTTTATTTAAAAAAGTTATTCTAGTTCCTCCTCCATGTTTGAAAGAGTTATATGAGAACATTGAGAAGAAATACTGTCTAAGCTTTTAAAGGAACATTCCTTTACACTTAGTGAGTATAAAAGCTGAATGTCAAATGCTTATCTAATACAAATGAACGAGGCCTATTTAAGCGGTATGAAAGGTATGCTTAAGAGAGGCACAATCTTTTTCATATTATTATGAACAGTAATAATCTAAGAGGGTCTAGGCATAAAAATCATTGTTCTGTAAACATAACTGATATCTTAATTTAAGAACCAAGTTCATTGTTTTTCACAAAAGGTCTGAACGTTTTAATGAGATAGAAGACAGTTTAATAAAATTGTATGAAATATTTTTTCGATCTTTGCTTTGGTTTCCTTTTCTTAAAAGGAATCATTTTAACACTTTCTCTTGATTAACTTTATATGAAATGTCCCAACAGATTACTTCTAGCTCAATATTTCTCCATTAACAATGTGGATTTTAGGCTTCCCAGCCCCCTTGAAAATGCCACTAGTGTACAGAATATTGATTGTAGGTAATAATACTGTATTGTATGCTTGAAAATTGCTGAAACTAAGTCTTAAGTGTTTTCAACACACACACACACACACACACACACAAGATAACTATGGGGTGATGGATGTATTAACTTGATTGTGGTAATCATTTTACAATGTATATGCATACCAAATCATCACATTGTACACTTTATATGCAATTTTATTTGCCAATGCTATTTTAATAAAGCTGAGGGAAAATACTACTAGTTTATACTAATTATTCTTTTAGCTCTGTCCCTGGATCAGGAATGTACATTTAACACAGGACCTGTGTTATTAAAAAAATAACTATTGAATAGTAATGGCACATTACAGACAAATGAGGATAACAGTTAAAGTTAAGGTCAAGCAGCTCATAATTTAAATAACTTGCCTCCCTATGTTTTAAATGTGCCTTAAAATTAACAAAAATTCTCCCTTGTGTATTCATCCTCCTTATGTCCCATTGAAGGTTTCATCGCATCAGTGGAAATAAGTATTTTCCATTTGCTCTGCAATCTATTAAATAGATGAACACAATTATTTACTTATCAAACTTGTAAACAAATTTGTTAGAATTGGGTTAAACCCAATGTTATGTAAGCAAAAATTGTTATTTAGCCTTCTGTTTCCAAATTTTATTAGACACCATGTACAGTATGCTTTTTAAGGCCCCAATATAAAGGTTGAGTCATTTTAGAGTACTTCTGCTTTTTTAAAAAGTGATCTTGATCTAAGTAAAAAACAAAACAAGTTGGAATGCTTGAAAAATAAGAATTAATGCAGTTTTGTGTATTGCCATAATTTATTTCACATTCATTTGAAAGAAATTTGGCTCTCCTGAGAAGTCAGTTCCTCTAGAAACCTATGGCTGAAAGTCAGGCTTTCCTCTATTGCTTTGTTGAAAGAATGGGGAGTTTTATATAGTTCCCCCTAATTTCTTGTCCTAAGCATGACAAAATATGGTTAGCAATATGTTCTCCTGGAAGCTAAAATGTACACAGGTGTTTCCTGGCCCTCAGTTTTAGCCCTATAGACTAGTTACACATGGGAAAAGCATGGCGGAGTCAAGGGAAACAAATGTTTTGTTTCAAGAGGAAAAAAATGCTCCAGTTAGCCACTTGCAGCCTTTAGAAACAGAATAAATAATGGGGTTCATAAATAATAGTCTTCTCATATTATTCCCTTCTTTTCTTAGACATCTAAATTCAGAGCTACTTTGATAAAAAAGAAATAAGTTAAATACTTTTGCAAAAATGTTAAATAAAGAGCAAATGATCTCATTCTTACTACTGGATAAGTAATAGATTTTACAATTTCTTTATTGTTATTGCTTAAACTGAGTCTCCCTGTTCCAATTTGTAATTAACTTTAAACTTCGACTCTTATAAAGTACAGTCCTGAAATAAATTTATTTGTGGTCACACAAGCAATGCATTAGGCTAAATCATGTCTTTACTGGTATCTAAATTATAAAATAAAATGAAGCTAGTATATGACATAAACCACTCTTAGCTTCTTTTATTTCTTGCTCTTTGTTTTGGAACTTTGGAGAAAAATAAAACCAAGTAACATAATCTAATATTTTTAGATGTGCTTAAAACTTTCCCTTTTGTTTTCACTCTTCAAGTGTTAATTTATGCTGATTTTATTGTGACTAAAAAATTAATGCAAGTTGTGTGTCTTAATTCCATTTGGGGGGTAAAAATAATATGCCCTAAAACATCCAAAGTGTTAATTTAGCTTGAATGACAAGTTTAATATTTTTCTCTTCTCTTCTCACTGATAGATATGATATGTAAGTTATCATAACATTATTTTCCTGTTTTACTTTAGAAAGTTGAATATTTTATAAGTGTATATATGGAGTTCATATAGTTTCCAACTGAAATATGTTTGGTTTTTAAGTGATGCTAATGTTTGGAGAACATGCATTTTTATTAAGTATGTTTCTGTTGCTTATATATTTATAAGAATATATTAAAATATGTTAGTTAAAAAGGACTTTGAAGGAAATATTTGTAGACCTCTATAGACGGATAATTTCAATTTTAAAATGCTGTTTTGCATGGACACGGTAGATTCTGCTTATTCTTGTCCTCATTAAAAAAAAAACCCATGAATCATTGTTTCTAGATGTTTTCTTATTTTATTCTTTATAGATTTATGATTTTTATGTTTCCAATTAAAAATTTTCTTTAGGTGATTAATATTTTGTCCTGAAAAAATAAAATAATTAGAGAATCAGAATTAAAAGTATCATATATTGAACAATTACATTATAATATAATCTTATTAGTAACAAATTATAAGAATAGTCAAGAAAATATGTTCTGCTTATTTTATTCTAGTTGGCACACATCTTTAAATTTTACATCTGATAACCAAAATTTTACATCTTACCTTCCTTATTACTAAATCACTAAGTATTTTAAATTCTTTCTTGTAATAATTTTATTTTCCAGTATTAGTAAAACTAATATTAGGCAGAGCTGGCACAGCACCTCTTATGTTGTATGCACTGTTCTGAGTGCTCTGCGTATCTATTTTACTTAATCCGCCCAAAGGCCCTAAGATATAAGTGTTATATCTTAGTGTTATCATAATCCTCATTTTACAGATGAGGAATCTGAGACACAGAGACAATAAGTAATTTTCCCAAGGTTACAAGATAAGGGGGTCAAGCTAAGATTTGAACCTAGGAAAGTTGTCTCTAAATTTGATACTCTCAACTACAGCATTCTATTCCCTTTCTGCAGTTTCAAGGGCAGTGTGGGACGAAAATGCTCAGTTCTATTGTGGTTTCTCAACCCTGCACACTTACCATCAGACTCTAAAAAGGTAGATTTTGTAAAGGGATACCACTTGCCTACAGAATATCTTTTCTATCTGGTCCCCAACCAAGAAGTTAACATCTGGAGTTGAATTCTGTTATTTTCTCCTGACCTTATGAAAAAGAGATACATCTCCAAGGCCACCCTAATGACATCAGGATTACCAACAGGATTAACACGTGACTGGAAAACCTAGCATACCTTTACTATGTACAGAGAAGCAGGATTCCAACAGCACCAGCAACAAACAGATAAGAGACTTCTGTACCCAGACCAAAAAAGTGTTATTAGGATGTCTCATTAAGACACTGATTTTCAGATAATATAGTTACTACATAATTCATATTAAGGGACTTCTAACTTCATTAGTTTGGACATTATGAACATACTAAGCAGCTCCAAAGAATATTTCTCTGATTTTAATTAACCAGAAAAAACTTCCTGTTTGCCCTTCTCCATGCCACATACTATAGAAAAAAAGTTACAGAAAAATAAATGCTACTTTGCTGAAAAACTAATTTCTCACTGCGAATTTTCAAAGCAAATTTAATTTTTAATAGTTTCTGAATTCTTTATCTTTGGAGCGTTTTAAATTTTGCCCTCTTCTTTGAACTTTTCATTTTGTTCATTAAGCTTATATTTTAAATGGCAGTTCTTGACCTCAGCTCTGGAAAATACAAGGGATCTGTTAGTTAATCTCAAAGGAATCCACTTTCTGCTGTGTTTTCATTAGGCACAGACAGAAGTTCTAGTGGTTAATGTAGCTCCCCAAACTGCAGTTAACAAATGATTTGTGTACGAGTATCTATCTCATTTTTTCCGTTGTCATCTTGACATGAAACAGGCAAAGTTTCCCCTTTGAAAACTCTGGATTTTTTTTTTTTTTATACCATATGACCCTCCCTTCTCCTGCACAGCTTTCTTTTTGAGTATGGAAAACAATGGGACTGAGCTTTTTTTTCCAGAGACAGCTGTTTTAAAAGAAACAGTCCACTGAGACGTTTCCAGAAAGTGATTGTGGACCTGGAAACTTTACAAAAGTTTTTCATGTCCAGCAAAGGCATGTTTAAAACTTTAACTCAAGGAATCCACTTTAATCACTTCAAGATGGTGATATCATTTGATGTTACAAAATAAAAGAACTGGGCTACAAAATCTTTGGAACTCTGCACCACAGAAAAGTCATCCACAATGAAAACCATGCGGTTTCGGTAGATGGCACTCTTCTCTGTGAATGACAACTCAGGGTCTGGCATGGGACTCTGGGTGTGGAACTGAGCCTTTTCTGAGGAGCTATCTTTTAATCTCACTTCTACTTTTAGAAAAGGTACAGCCAATGGCTCTCGATTTTAAAAAATAAGCCTATAGATAAGACATCAATCCAGGAATCTTAACTAGTGAAAAGGCACATAATTGTGCTCTTTCCTTCTTTCCCAGAATTGTTCCAATGATTTTGCTGGCTCTTACAATACTGAGATGTTTAATTCCAGAATTTAATCACAGCATCTGTTTACCTATAGGCTTTTAGCTCCCCTGATGTTGAATACTCTGGAGGTGTTAAGGAAATGCAAGGTATCATAAATGAAAAGCATAAATTTTTGTATTAATATTTTACTTACTGAGAATTAATATTACTACAAAACTGAAGATAATTTCTGGCTAAATCATAAGTGAGCCTTTTATTTAAAAATAGATTTACAAATTCAAAGTTGAGTGCTTAACAGAAAAAAGAAATGCTACCTTATTTTTCACCTTTACAAATGCATTAGCTCATATATTTCCTAGGAAAATATATAAGTTTTTAGTATGTCCTTTCAATGACAAACTGTTACAAAAATAAGAAAATACATATACTCATAATTTAATGTATATTTTATTTCCTCTGCTTACCTAAATTTTGGTTCTCATCTTAACTCTGCCATTTCCTACTTGTGTAATCTCAACTAAAGCAGTGAATCCATGTTAGATGTCAGACTGAAATATGTGGGCAATTATGCAGTCTCTCATCTTAAAAATGCAATTATTTCTACTGATTTTATGCTATTTTTTTCAATTAATTAGATATGTTTAGTTTTAGGGGCAATACAAACCAGAAAATTTGAATGCTACTTAATCTGTTACAAATTCTCTTTTTAAGCATAAAGGAAAATAGACTCTCATAACCTGTAATAAGGAACTGATTCTCTGAGTCCACTTACAGTTTTGTAATTTTAAAATAATTAAAGGCCCACAGTTCATTGTCACAGTGGAATTATCAAAATAGCAAAGTATAAGCTTAAATATTGAGATACTTTTAATTTAAGTAAAATTTATCTCCCTGCCCTAATGAAGCAATATTATTTAGTAATATCTGTCGTTTATCTATCTCGTAAGTGATACTAAAAATACTTATGTCAAATAAGAACTACATCAGAAACTTGAAAAATATTCAAAAAAGTCGTTACATAGTTACATGTGGAATTTTGAAAATAGCCATAATATCAAGCTGATTGCCATATAGTCTTTAAATATTGTTACCATTGTGTGTGAGTATGTGTATTTGGCAATATTTTATCAGTAATATACTTATTTCCTTGGGAAGTATTGTTTAATATTTAAAATTCATACATGAATACTTTTCAATCTCATTAAAAATGCGGAATCCAGCTGTGTCACATTTATGTTGGCATTAGTTATGTAACTCTGCCTGTCAGCCACTAGGCGGTGAGTCTTTGTGCTTAAAATCTGGCATGTTTATAAACTACAGGAAATATAAAACAGACCACATTTCTCCATTGGTGGAATAAAATACATGAATTAAATAGAACTTTCACAGATTTGTAAAAAGATCAAAATTCTTTGTGAGGATATGTTTCATGTTCCAGAAAATTCATGTGAGTATACTCAAAGTTGGTGTTCAGAAGAGCTGTGCTGTTTTTCTCTGGGGTT
Organism: Hipposideros armiger; assembly: GCF_001890085.2. Taxonomy (NCBI): domain Eukaryota; kingdom Metazoa; phylum Chordata; class Mammalia; order Chiroptera; family Hipposideridae; genus Hipposideros; species Hipposideros armiger. The sequence goes on along the minus strand of NW_017732008.1, from coordinate 878,250 downwards.
CTCAGGGCATGTATAAGAAATCCCCACCCCAGAACTACATAAGATTGTTCTCAACATGCTGTATATTTAGCCACCTCCTGTAACCTCCCCTAAGCTACTCCACCAGCAGAATTTTTTTTGTAAATCCTACAGGGAACATAAGATGTCCTATTGTAAAATACCTAAGCTTTGTTTTTCATGACAAACAAAAACAGTAAGCTGAACAAAATTCCTTTCAACTTCTTTTGAACTTAAAAGCACACAATATATCATAGCTCTTTATTATTTCCACAGCTATTTATTATTTTCTATAGCTAAAGAGAAAAGGGAAAATAAAAAGAATTCATGTGATATAAAGATAATGTAGGCATCAAACATTTTTGTTTTTCTCAAGTTAGAAGAAAAATAGTCACAATGCTTCTAAAAGATTGTAACCACCAGGCAATTACAAATATTTTGTCAATCTTTGAACTAAATACCAAAGGTTTGTAGTGATTTCAATAAATGGGGACTGTGATTTTTTTTTCAGAAATCAGCAGAATTTAAGAGGTGGGGGTAGGGTTATAGTGATTTGGTATTCTGGCCAAGGATTGGGGGTTGTAGCATCTTCTTGGGAGGGACAGAATGGGGAGGCAATATGGAGAGAAATGAGAGACTGAAATGGAGGACTGAAGATTCTTAGGACAAAAAGGGGGAGGAAGCAAAAGGAGAGAGGAGAGAAGAGATGGAGGCTCAGGGAGGACAAATAATGATGGGGGGCGGGGATAGAGGAAGGGAAGAGGGGGGAGGAGAGATGAGGAGAGATGGGCTTGCTTAGGAAGGGGGTAGGGTGATGAGTGAAAGACTGAAAAGGGGGAGGAGATGAAAAAGAGCCAAAAGGGGTGGAGAGATCAGGAGGGGAAAGGAGGAGAGGAATAAGGGGGAGAGGAAATGAAGGAAACAAGGAATATGGGTGTTTCTTTTCTTTTGTGGCCACTATATAACTGAAAAAATGTCATTGGGTGTTTCCTCCCTACTTACATATGTGACCTGTGAGGACATCAAAGATATTTTTTTCCAAAAGAACAAAGAAAACCATTTCAGACATCATGTTTCCAAAAACTACTGGTTTAAATGTAGACATTTTTGATTATGTGCAAATAGAAACTGATTGTATTGATTTCTACTAGCACCTTCAAATTTAACATTTAAATACTTATTTTATGAAAGTTTGTTTTCCAATTTGTCCAGTATTTTCATGACTAAGAGAAACGTCTGAATTAAAAGAAATAATTTTACATAATCAAATAATAAGGTAATTATCATTTTGGGGGAATAAGAACATAAAACCCATTGTTTGCACTTAATAGAAAAATCTAACAAATTAAGTTTTTTGAAGTCAAATAGTACTATTATCTTTACCTTGTTTGCAGAAACATTCCTGTTGAAGATTTTTTTAAACTATTCTCTTTATTTATAGAACATATGTAAAACACTAGACCCTTAAAAACAAACTATTAGAAAATATGTATTAGTCAACCATGTAAGTGCTTGAAACAGAATAAAGACAGGATCCATGAAACATTTTGAACAGTTTGAATCCATTTAAAGGGTTGCAGATACTATTTTGTTGCCATTTTATAGAAATCTATTCAGTAATTCTAATAATGTGTAGTATTTTCCTTTAGCATGTTCATAATGCATGCTATTTTAAAAATGCATTATCTTGTTGGGAAAACAATGTGCGATATTCTATTCTTACAAAGAATTCAGCATACAGAGGAAAGAATAAAGGTATTACAAGAGACCAATAACTTCCAGATTGCCTAGGGAAGCATTCCAAGATGTTAACAATCCAGGAGGGGAACTTTTTAAAGCCATTTTAAAGGTTTCCAGTGCCGTTAACATGAAAACAAGTTAATACAAGAACATCTTTCTCTTAAACAACCAGAGAACTTTTAAACACAAAAATGACAATATTCTTTCTAAGCAAAAGCGAAAAAGCACCATCATGGTCAGTTAGTTCTAGCTTCACAATTGGGAGTTTTCACAGGAGATTATCTTTTAGGAGACTGATTTCCCCTTTATACCTATTTGCAAGAAGTAAAGACAAAAGCCCCATAAAGTTTCTTGAAATCAGTGCCTACTCACCTTCTGGGAGCTGTTGTGCCAAAATAACAGTGGGATGAAGCAGAGCAAGAAGTAACCAGGTCCCCTTTTGCACAAAGCTCATCATGTCTAAATATCAGACATGAGACTCTTTGTGCAAAAAAGGAGAAAAGAAAAGCAATTCAAAGTAGCACCATCAGTTGTTCCCTGCCCTTCAGCACCGGGCCCGTCATAAAACTCAGCCACTGAGATTCTTTTGCTTTGGCCTTAAATAGGAAAAAGTTTGGCTTCCCTCGCTTTCCAGCCCCTTTCTGAAATATGAGAGCAGCACCCATCCCCTTAGCAGTAAAAGAAATGATTAATATGTCTTTTTCCCTTATAGAAGACACAACCCACAAAGTAAGAAAAAGAGCACATCTGGAGCTTGTGTGCATCTGTTTATGTATCACTTTGTTGCATATTTGGTCACATATATGTTTGTATAACTTAAGAATATGTATCAAAAAGCTTTGCTTTGTGTTTTAATAAAAGGATTAAATGTATGGTTTTTTTTATTATTTCTCCTGATAACATTAACAGCTGCATAATTTTGGGAAAGTGCTTGATGTCTTCTGCTTGGGCATGGCTAATTTGCAGACCTTATCTTCCTAGAAGTGTTTGATATTGGGATTTTGCCAGATTCTTCTCTAACTCAATTTAAAGAGGGAACTGTAAAAGATTAGCTGAAAGAAAAGCCTGTTTGTGCCTTCTACTCATCCACCCACCCTGGGTCCTGGAAGTTTAATTTCAGACAAATGTCAAAAGATTAAGCATCTGAGCTATGTTTGAATGGCATCTTAAAAGTCAGATACTTATCTATAGTTGTTTCTATTTCTCATAAATTTCTTTAGCCGACCAAAGAGTGATTCCTTGTGAGATTTCAACTTTTTATGCTGCTTATGAAAGCCAGAACAGATTTTTCTAGAGAAAAATTTAGCCTTTTCATGTCTTGATTTTTTTAAGAAACAGGAAAAGAGCTGATCACATGGAATATCAAAAAAGTACCAGAAAAAGTTCTCATTTCATTTGAATTGGTGTAAAGATTAGCATAAACATTTCCAAATTTAGACTTCCATGTGTATAAGTTTCAGGTCACATTAACACAGCTTTTCAATGTATTTCTGGATCTAAGGAGTAATTTCTGGGAGATATTTGCAATAGGGGCATATACCATTTATAGGTCTTTAATAAAGCTTTGCAAGAAAAATATGCTTGTGCACATTGTCAAGATATTTCTAATAATCAAGGTATTTCTTCATGTCCTAATCATCAGTCCATAATTCTTATCCATCTCTATATTCTACACTCGTTTTTCAATTCTAATCACGATCACCTGCAATTTATCCATGTTAACTTAACCACGCCCACCTCCATTCATATATGTGCACATAGAATTCTCCCCACCTCACAACAACTCGTGGAAGTCGCTTCTTTAAGACCCAGTTCAAAACTTTTTTCTTTAAACTTTTTCCATCTTTCTCTTTTTCCCAATTCATGTTACTTAACTTTTACTCAATTCATATATTATATGTATATTCCCCGGTGTATATATATTCTATAAGCATGGACAGTGGAACACTTACTTCTCTCCAAGCCTAGTTAAAAAAACCACAAAGATGTCCCAATGTAGATGACATCACCTGATGACAGGGAAAGAGAACTAGTTGGACCAATCTCTTGTGCATCTTCTGATTTTAGATTGGGGAGTCACTTCTTAAAGGGAAAAAAAAGTAACTATTGAATGGTCATGAAAATAAGCTTTTTTTCTGTATTATAGTGGAGATATTGGGGGAAAAGACTGTTACATATCTTTTTATCTTCCAATCATATTCATCCTATACTTAAAAAAAATTCCCTTGTGTTCAAACCAATTCAAACACATGATTTTATTTTTCTCCTGTGTCTTTGACACTTGCCTAAAAATTCATATATCGATATTTATTATTTTATTGTTTTACATGGTCAATAAAGTCAAAATTTATTGAATTTCTTCATTAGAATTAATTTCTATTGTGAAAAATTAGATATATTATTTTCTTAAATAATGCTTTTTATGCTTTATTTCAGGCACTACATGTACAATTTCTATTGCATTTCTGGTTTGTCCTAAAATTCTTATCTGATTAGCTATTCAAATAAAAATGTTATGCTTAGGAGAAAAATTTGTGATTCATGCATTCATTTAACAAAAGTTAGCTAGTAGTTTGTGTAGTAAAGTATTGTTGTATCTTAAGGTATCCATGAGGGATTCAGAGATAAGAAATCTCATACTCTGGATTTTCTGATTTAGCATTCTTCACCACCTTGAGCATATTTGGAAGTCCTGTACATAGATCCTTTGCATTCTGTGTCCCAGATCCTAGTCCTCCTCCTCATGCCAATGTGTTTTCTAATACAGTGTCTAATGGGTGTGGATTTGAGCTGGTGTCATGACTGGGTGACATATACACACGGATGAAATCTATTATACAGTCCAAGAGCTGATGTCCTCCTAGTAATCTATGCACACGTTTCTTATTTCTATACATCCCTGACTTCACTGATATTAACCAGCTCACATAGACATTCCATGTTGTGTCTGGATTGCATTCAGAGTTTTAACAAATCTAAACATCTACACCAGCTAAAGCACTGATTAATCTGGCTCTCCTTTCACAAAGAGAATGACTGGAAAGATGAGGCAAAGCAAGGGTGTGGCAAATTATCAACCAAAAATTCAAATCCTTTCCAGTTCAGTGGAAAACGAAGCTTGGGAAGAGATGCATAAGCACAGCTGTGATGAACTCAGTAGGCCAGTGAATGTCAGCAGTGCTCTCTACAATAGCAATAAGAAAATCAATTATCTCCATCATGAAAAACACATGGAAGAGAAGTCTCCTCTCTCTCCTCCTCTCTCTCTCCAGTCCTACTGCTTCTTGTGTGTGTGTGTGTGTGTGTGTGTGTGTGTGTGTGTTTTAAGCCAAGGAGATACATTATTTTTATGGATATTTTCTATATGCTTTCAAATCACTGTAAGCCCCTTTAAAATGTATATGTCATAAAGATTCACTTAAAATAGATTGAATCCATAGAAGGATTGCAGCTTAAAATAGGATAACATACACTTGTAAAATACAATGCAAATTTTCTTTGCTATTCCTAGAGAGGTAGATCAGTTTACTTTGTTTACATGGGTGAAACCACATTTGGAGAGTTGAAATCCCTTTGAAGGAATCTGAACAAATACTAATATGTGTGTAGTAGAGCCAGAAATATGATTGAAAAATATATTGTAGCTGAAAGACTTCGCATATCTAACCATAGATATTCAAGTCTGAGGCAGTGACAATGGTAATGGGACATGATAGGCATATATTTGAGTGATTACAACGACAAATTCTTTAAGACCTTTTCTTTAATTTCCTTTTAGTTTCCAAGGTAGAGTTAATTGTCCCCTTAATTTTGTTCCTATAGAAGTATATTGATAACCACTTCTCTTTAGCCTACAAATTTTACTTTTGGACAAGACTCACATTTCCTTGATATTTAGTAAAATGAAGTGTGATACAACATAACAACACAATTATTTTGGAAACATGAAATATCTCTATTCCTCTCTCTCTCTTTCTCTCTCCCTCTCTCCCTCTCTCTCTGTGTTTATATGTGTGTGTGTGTATATATATATAATACACCCTTTGCTGTTAAGCCTTGTATTTTTCAGCTGCAAATTACCCTAAGATTGAACAGAAAGTTCAAGGTTACATGACTTTCAAAATTACTCATTGGAATTGGAACTAAATAGCTCACTTTCCAGAATTTTTTCACCATATTTCCCACTTAGACTAGTCACTGATCGTGATAACAATATTTTTATACAATTTAGGAATTGGGTGAATACAAATTTGGCACTTAATTTTTTTTTTCTAATGGGAGATTGTAATAGGATAGAAGAGAAGGGATAAAGTTGTAGAATTAATGGCCAATTAGAAAAAAATAGTATTCTTCTGATTTTTGGCGTATCATTAATCTTTAGATAATTTCCAGTATTGCTGTAATTAAAATATATTTGAGTCAATACTCATTAATTTATACTGAATGATGGAGTCCAGTCTTAGAACATGCAAGAGAATTTACATATGTGTTTGTGTGTTTATATGTGTATCTGTTTGTATATTTATATACATATATAAATATATATACACATACAAAGATTGACCAAAACTTGAGCAAGTAAAATTTTCTGGAACCTGCCTTAATGCACATGTTTGAATTTTGAAAGTGTCTGAAGGATTATAATTATGTCCTCCTGAATAAAGTCTTTATGCACTCATGTTTCAGTGATGATTTTTTACCATCATAATTATTATTGTAATTATATTTGAAAATTCATAGAAAGTTGCAATTTATCTCATTACCTAACACATTGACTCATCCCAGAACAGTGTGATTACTTTATAAATTTTGCCAGAAAGGTGACACAGAGCCTGGGATCCATTTTGTAGGGGTTCAGGAGGTCCCTGTTGGGTCTTCAGTTAACAATCATTCTCAGGGTTGAAGCTCCACTCTGTAAATCCCACTAGAATCTATATCAAATGCAATTTGTCATCTGAGTCATACTTAGGAATTTTCAGCGGTATCCAACACAGCTGCAATAACTTTTCAAATCTAGCCAATTCTGTCTGAAGATAAAAAGAAGGCCCAAATCACAATCTTCTGATAGAAGCATGAGATAAGCCAAAGCCAAGCAATGGATTTGCATGCTTCAAATGGAGACTGATTTTAATTCCTATCAATATTTTTAATATTCCTCTACTCAATGGGAGCCCAGAATTATTTTAATAATTTAGATAATAATTATTTTTTATTATTATTTTAATAATAATTAGAGATTTAGAAACTTCTGCCTGTCTTCCCCAAAATAAACAGAAGTAAATGTGGCCTTTCCATGTTTAACTTATGACAACTACTACGCTATGCAACTGACCCTCCTTCAGGTCAGCATTATTACTCATGTAAAAAAATATTTTGCTGAATTGTCTGAAGTCTTTATATTTGTTTATATGTTAAATCATGTTTAGATGAGCTTTATACTGAGGTATGCTATTGGTCTATGGAATAATACCAACAATAGATTCTTGGTTGAAGGAGGCTATGGCGAAAGGGCTTCTTTTGTTCCAAGTATCTAAGTGTTGCCTCTGAAATATTGGCTTTCATATGGCAATGTCCATTTTAGTAGTTTTGCTTTCTTTCTTTCTTTATTTATTTATTTATTTATTTATTTATTTATTTATTTATTTATTTATTCATTCATTCTTTTATTCCTTCTTATAGGCCATTCTTTCTTATCCCTACCCCCTCTTTAAAATCATGCACAGCAGCAAGCATAGTCCCTTACACAGAATAGGTATTGATAAATGTAAAAAAAAGAATGACTGGGTTGGAACAGAGTATTTGAAATATTAAATACTTTCTGCCACCTTGGGGCTGTGGAGATGTACTGGAAACATGATTTCTAAAATGGCAGGGTATGTCTGGATGGCTGTGGTCCAAAGCCATTTTACTGGCTTAAGTGAGGTCTGTGGAACCAGAGAGAGCACACATCTCTTGTTAAAAATGAAGATGCTTATGCATGAGATAAAACTGAATTGTATTTGGGCAAGAGGTATGCTTATGTGTACAAAGCAAAGAACAACACAGTGACTCCTGGTGGCAAACCAAACAAAACCAGAGTAACTTAGGGAATGGTCACTCATGACCAGGGAAACAGTGGCAGGGTTCGTGACAAATTCCAAAGCAATCTTCCTGCTAAGGCTATTGGACACAGAATCCATGTGATCATATACCCTTCAAGGATTTAAACTTATTGAAAAGTACATAAATAAAAGTGTGGGAGAAAAATTAGGTGTTTAATAATATACGCATTTCTTAAAATTTACAAGACCCAGACCAGGAATCTGCCTCTACCCTACAGCATTTTACAGATGTTAGCTACATTCCATGAAGTGATTAAGCCAAAACATCTGACTAATGAAAACAAACCATTCCAAGTAGGAAATTTCCACGTAAAAATTATGCCATCTTAATTATTCAAAGTGTTAATCGTTAGGTGATGCTGAATAGATTATTATTACTTTATTTCTATTCTTTCATATCTAGTTATCGTCTCATTTTGCACCCCCATGGCAACAGGGGCTCTTTTAGCTAATTGTTGATATGTAATCCATCCTTTTTAGACACTACCTGCTTAACAAACTGAATGGCTCTCTTTTTCCAATACCTAACATATTTATTTGTTTCCATGCCTTTGTTTATGCTGCCTCTCTGAAATGACCTCTGCTCATCTCCACATGCTCAAACCCGACTCAATTTTCCAGACTCAACCATAAGATCACCCAATATAGGAAATCTTCCTTGTTCTTCCTGTTGAGATCATTCTCCTCCTCCTCTAATCTCCCTTACCTTTCTCATGGCTCTTAGTTTCTTTTTATTTACAGCTTTTTATCTCTCTTACTAGACTGAAAGCTACTTCAGAACAAGATTTGAGTTTATTCATCATTTTATAACCCATAATAATTATTACACGGCTTTGCATATAGTAGGCAGTTTAAAAATATCAAGAACATGTGATTTAAAACATGAAACACTTAATCCAGAAAAATACATGTGAATTAATATATTTTTGTGTCCTTTAGAGCTCATGTAATTTCCAATAATTTAATTATTCCCAGTATTTCCATCATTCTGAAAAAGGAAGGTCACTCTTTCCAGCATAGGGAGTCTTTGAATTTATAATGGATTTTTAAAACCTCCAGATGTTATGAATTTATTTCTAAAATAGAAAAAAACAAACAATAGAACTGGTTAGCAAACAAATTGAAAGCAGTCAAACTCTGTGTTTACCACAAATATCACAAATAAGAGATCACTAAAAAAATTGTAAAATGGAAAGTAACACAGGTATTTTACCAAGGATTATAAGAGAGAATGGCAGAAAAGTCAAAAGTTAATCTCAAAAGGAATTTAAATAGTTGAACTAGAAATTTATCACAATTTTAATCTGCTTTACTTTAGGAGTAAAAATAAGACGCCATATAAATGAGAATCATGAGAACAAAATGCTTCTAAGAATTCTCATCCTTTTTTGTTTAAATTCACTTCCCTTGATTCAATTTCTTTGCAATTGAAATTTTAAAAAGAAAAAAAATGTAAAATATCAAATCAAAATACTGAAATATCCCTTTCCTCCACAAATACAGACACCACATATGTAATGTAACACAAATATTTAAAGCTTTGTTTTGCATTGCTTATTTTTTTTTTGGTTTAAATTCCCTGGAGAACTGTGGAAATTTTGGTCTGTTTAGTTGAGTATGTCAAGAGATATATAGCAGTCAGGGAATAGTATCCTTGAGAGGTCCCCTGTGTGTAAGAATTGGAATCCATTTTTTGCTTGTTAAGGGCAAGGTTAGCTGCAAAATGGGCAGCCCCACTGACCTAGAGTCAGCATCAGGGTTGTACCACTCTTGATTGCTGCCTGGTGTGAGCTGAAACAGTCATTCCTAAAATTTCAGTTAGGGTGTGACTGACAGTGGGAGGCCAACAGCTGAAGGTTAGTGATTACGCTGGGTAGGATTGTGTGAGAGTTCCATGACCTTCTATATCTCCCAACTTGAAGTGGTATGAGCAACATACTTTTATGATGGGGAAGGGGAAAAAAACAGAAGGAAATATGTTTACTAATTATTAATTATGATGCCTAACTAAATAAGAGGAAAATCATAGCTAAAATGAGACTCTTGAATTATTTTAAAACACCAAAGTTACTATTTCTTATTCAAAATAGAATAAAAAACTGATGGACTTTTGAAATCATTATAGATTTAGTGGCAGAAAAGAAGAGGAGATGCATCTTGGGAGATTTCACTGAAATTAACATCAAGTTGAAAAACGTAATTTTATATCCACAGTTTTTGCTATAGCCAGCACCAGAGCAGAATATGGCCAGACAGTCAATTGGGACAGCATGACACATCACTGGAAAAAATGATGTTGAGTGCAAAGTTACAAGAAAAGTAAAATCATTATTGAAGCCATGTTAGCATACCCTGCTCATAATTATATCGGATTCTCTAGACACTTCTTTTGGAAGATTCCCCAAAACAAAAGCAGAGAAATTACATAAATGGTTTTCCAGTCCAACCTTTCTGATTTAGTGTGTCGTAAGTATTTCTCCAAGTAGGGGATCCAGGAAAATTTCTAGAGGTTGTGGATTTTGGAATTTCACCAAATTGCTAATGATTGCTGCCATACTAGTTAATAAAATCCTTCCTAGCTTCTAATAAAAAAGAACCGTGTCAAGTGAACTAGAGGAGACAAGTAGAGCAAACAATAGTAGTAATGATACCCAATCAACCCCCTCCTTGCGCTGTATGTATCCATTATGGTAATAGCGTTCTTCTTTGATGTTCTTCCCAGGACTATATTGGTGTAAATTTTATTTTCCTTGGTTAAGATAGATAAAGATAACACTTCGCATTTCCTCTTATCAATAACTTAGAACTTACTGGGAAATAGGCATAAAGGGTTTGGGTCAAAGGAATCTTAATTCACAGGATTTAAAATACTGGAAAAGAATGTCAAAGTACGAACCATATTGAATGGCCACATTCCAAAAGTCCTTAATTTATTTTTTGGTAGTTGTTTATTTATTAAAATAATTTACTTGTTTACTCAAAATTCCTACTTTATATATCCCACAAGATTTTAAGCTCCACGGGAAAGGGTTGTGCCTGTTACGGTCGCTGTTTGCCTAGTACCTAGTGCGCAGTCTCCAAGAGCAGGCACTCCGAAAGGACCCATTGGCTAATGAGATGCTGAGAATCTAGTTCAATACCAACAATTCTAAGCCTTCTGGTGATTTCATTATTTTTCCAGTCTAATTTATACAATTTAAATTAAAAGGCTCTCAATTCTCAACTTTGAATAGTGGTTTTATAAGAAAATCGTCACTTTAGAATAAAAGTATCCATCTATAATGTCTTAAGACTTTTTCTTCATCCTCTTTTTTAAAAAAAATTCTAAATCTCAAAGTCCCTGCCAAGTGAAAGAAATACAAGAAAGCTCAAATAATTTGCCAGAGGCAAATTTATTAGCATTTTTCCAAAGCATATTTGTTTGAATTGTTTAATTTGGATTACTATTCAAGAGATAATTTATTTTTTTTTAAAGCTTGTAAGAAAACAAAAATTGGCCTGTAAATGGTAGTTTGCATAGATAAAGGCAAGGGATGGGGTTAGGAAGAAAGTCTCCCATAATTAAAGTATTCTCAGAAATTGTTTTTGACTGTGTCATTTAAGCACTTAGCCTTAAAAGCTGTTAGGCAGAGAGCTTCACTCATCCCAAAATAAAATCTGAAAAATGTTAAATATCTAATGCCTGATACAGTTCCTGGCACTTAAGGTATTCAGTAAATATCTGTTTAGTGAATGAATTATCAAGTGGGTTTACATGTTTTGGTTTTATTAGCATGAAGGTTGCTGTCATAGAAAAATAATTGTGGATGATTGTCCATAATTAAAACAATAAACAAAGCCTTTAATAATAATAGTGATTCTTATGTAGTACTTCCTATTAATAGTAATAATAATATTAGCAATTCTTATATAATACTCTCACCTATTCTAAGTTTTATATATAAACATTATATATGCATTTAATATAATACATAAAAATAAAATGTATATATTTCTTATAACCCTCACCACAACCCTGTGAGCATGTATTACTTGCATACCTGTTATACAAATGAGTAAAATGTCTTAACAAAGATAACATGATTAGTGAACTGGCAGGCTCAAGATTCAAACCCAGGAAGTTTGGTTCTAAAATTCATTTTTTAACATTTACATATTTTAAAAAATCAGAACATCATATTCAAATGAGTGTTTTTCTCTTCAATGAAAAATTTTGGGCAACTATGTTCTGTTCTTTTTCTCAATTGCATATTTATTCAAAACATTATTTTGAATGTTTCCATTGGTGGGTTCATGGAAGGCAGGCTTAACTTTTTTAAACTACCAAAAACAATTTGTTGTAATTTCTGTTAAATAGATAGGATTAAATAATTCAGACATTGCACCAAAAACCAAAATGTGAATATAAGGTAATGTTACGATTTTCTTTTATGTCTCATAAAATGATTTTAAGGACAATCCCATAGAATGGATACAAATGTCTGTCTGAAAAAATAATGTGAAGATATATGCAAAGATGTATTTTTTCTGTTGTGTTAATGAAAAGAATAGAAAAGAAAATCCTCAGTACTGCATGGAATTTTAAAGTTAGTGGATGAGTCCTTTAAATCTATTGTCTTGAATTAAGAATATAAATGTACATTGGAAGATGTAGGTCTGTGTGAGTAGGATCTCATTCTTTTACTGTTAGATTTTAAATCCTATTTTTGTTTTTCTCAGAATCTGTTAGCAATCCAAGTTTTACTGTAGTCAGTGTTAAGCTAGGATTAGCGAAGCAACCAGAAAGTGAAAAATTAGGCTTTCCTTTCCCTCAGGGACCTGTCCACGTTGTAAACTGTACAAAATGATCCCATCCTGACAGTGCAGAAAAAAGCACAGTTTCCAACAAAACTTACATATGTGGCAGGAATCTGTCCCAAAATGACATACTTAGACAAATATTTCCAAAAGGATGATAGGCTCTTCTTTACAACAGTATTCCCTAGACTTTCCAGCATTTCTCAGCTTGGCCTATTCTTTACTGCTTTCTCTTTTTACAATTTTTCAAAAGAGAGGTTGATCTATTTTCAATTTCTTCAAAGAAAAAATTTTTCTTCAAACAACATTTTTGTTTTGATGCACATTTTTTCTTATTCAGTGCCATGAACCAACTGAAGAACATAAAAAACAGTTAAACTGGAAGATACTGTGAGTTATTAACAGTTAAATAAATTCAAGTAGCTAACCAAATTCTAATTTTTATTTAATTTTTTCTTTTATACTTAATCACTTAAGAGATGTTCCATTTGCTCTCACTTTATAGATTTTGATTTTCAAGGATATAACCTACTTTCTACACTTTTTGCCTCCAAATTACTTTCCAACAATTCAACCTAAAGTGCCTTTAGGTAAATAGTGGCATCTATGTAATTGATGGTTCAAATAGTTTCAATTTCATTCATTAATTATGCTATTCAAATACCTACTGTGTGCAAGGCAAGGTATACCCAAAAAGTGTTGTATAACCTCTCTCCCTAAAGAAATTATAATCTATTTAATATTGAATAAGTCATTTGAACACTGGGCATAAATTCATTTATGAAATGATAAGGTTAAACATAATTCAACTGTGGTTTATTCTAGTTAGAATATTCAATAATTTTCTAAAAAATTATATGGTAAGCCTTTATTTCCAATTAAAAAGAAATTTCAATTATTTTTCTCAAATTTGCTTCTCCCTCCTGTAATATATTTTGTATCTATAGACAAGTTTCTGTTTCCCAAATAGCTCCCTTAGAAATAGATGTATCTGTTGTCTAGATATAACAGAATATTATCCTTTTTCCTAGAATACATTATTATCAAACACAGGTAAAGTGAATCAAAGTTTTTAAAAAATTGTACATGAAGTGTTTTCTCAACTGTTATGCTATTTAAGCTTCTCTGGAGCTGATATATGGATGTATTTCACTAAAAGGTCATGCTAGAATTTTTTTTTTATACTTTAAAATAGAGGATTATACAATTCAAGATTATTTATTTTATTATGCTTGAGTTCATTTCTGTTTTCAGTTGGAATAGCTCGATTAATTGACAGGTCTTAATTTTCAATGGGATGCTTCAGAATGAGGCGATATGCTTACAAACACTCCCTAATGGTATATGACATCTGTTTTTTTTATTTTTTGTTTTTTTCTATTGTGTACAGTTTAGTCAAATAAGCCTAGAAAAAGGAAAAAAAAGAAGCTTACCTCTCATTCCATCTGTAATGTTTCTTATACCAAGAGATCAAAGAAGTTCACATCAAAAGACACAGGGTTTTTAAAGTTAGTATTAGCTACAAAATAAATATTTAGAACTGTTAATATTCATGATCCAGAGGCGGGTGGTTAGTCTGTTAGTGATTCTTTATTGAGTTATGGCAGGCATATTTTTCATCTGGCTGTCACATTGTTTTATTTTTTAGTCATAACAATTGTGTTTGCTTCATACTGTACTATAGAAGACCCAAGGCTTTGCATGCATGCATTCTTCTAGCATTTCTAATCAAATGCTTCACTCTGACTTAGGAAAGTGCTGACAATAATGTAACCCATATTTGTGCAGAGAAGAGTGAACATCTTAAAAATGATAGGACATAAATCTCAAAATTACTACCTTGCAATTGGACAGTTCTACATGCCTGGGGCTAATTAGAGATACTCAGCTTTCTTCCTGAGACTGCCGAGTTCATGTTAGTCAGTTTTGACAAAGTCTCTCATATTATCCTTTGCTGGATAAAAGACAATGTCTTGGTAGGAAGATATTGAAATAGGAGATATGGAATCAGTTTGACTAATGTTCCACAGAATAATGACTAATAGACAGAAATTCTTATGAAATTTGTAGGTGAGGCAAAGCTACATGTTGCATGATAGCATTAGGATTAAAGTAAAAATCTCAAAATACAGTGATGGTAGGCTGTTTATTAAAAAGCATCCATTAAAGACTGATTGCAAACACACACAAAAATCTGATTGCACAAGAATATAGAGAAGAGAAATATGGCTGCACAATAGTAATCGATATGAAAAAAAATAGTTGGTAGGCTTTAGTTGATCCTAGCAAGGAATTATGGCTGTTGGATTGGCCCATGTCCTTGTGCATGGGTTTAATATATATTTATTGAATGTCTGTTATATGCTTAGCACTGTGCCAGGCACAGGGCTTAGTGAAACATACCTGTTCAACGTCTTTAAGAAGTCTACAGTTTGGTCTGGAAGGTAATTTCAACTCAGAGTGATAAAGGCGATGATGAAGGTAGTTCGGAAACATGCAAAGGATACTTGATCCAGTACATAGCGGTCAAGTTGGGCTTTCCAGAGGAAGTGATATAAAAAAGATACCTATTATATTTTCCATTAATCTCACACAAAGAGGTTCATCCAGATACATCTAGACCCCACCTTGTTCTGTTCTATAACAATCTTGTTACGTTTCTCCCTCCTCTATGCTGTCTGAAAATGATTGAACCAAATGGTACCATTTCTACCTCCTCGGCCATCCAGAGTAGTCTTATGTGTGAAACTGGGCAATGATACATTCTGAAAACCAAAAAGTTTTCATAACACTTCTTCCCTCTCCTTGATAGGAAACAGAGTTGCATTCAGGTTGTGTACTCCAGTAGCTTTTTTATGAGCTAAAATAAGAAAGAGGATAAATGGAAGAAGTATTAAAGGCAGATTTTCTTTTTCTTACTTCTAGATCATATCCCAATATCCTCAAAACCCTCAGAGTTGGAACAAACACATCTTCAAAAGTCCTTAGCCCCTGAACAAGCCCTATTCCAAAGTTCTGTCAATTATATTTACCAACAAGAGAGAAATGTTATATACTATGTTTTATTAAAGGAGTTAGGTAATTTTGTAATGCATTTGAGAAAGAGGTCTGTCTAAATGTCTCTTTTTCAAGTAATCTAGGTTTCCTTCATCCTAAAATCCCTTCCCTCCCTTTCCCTCCCCGCTCCAGTCCTTCTCCTTCTTCTCCTCTCTCTCTCTCTCTCTCTCTCTCTCTCTCTCTCTCATCTTCTTCTGTATTCTATTGCTTTCACCTCCATGATATATTGATGTGCACGCTGGGCATACTCCTGTCTCCCTTTTGCACTTGCACTTTATTCCTCCTGGATCACTCCTCCCCAATATCTGCACAGCCTGCTCCCTGATCTTCAGATATCACCCCAACAAGTACTTCTTTAACTAGCACATTGAAAACATCACCTCCTTTCCAGCCCTCCTGCCTTTTCTTTCCTGCATTATTTTTCTTTTCACCACCCATGATCCTCTGCTCTACTATATATTTTATTTATTTTTCTATTAGTGTCTCTCTAACTGGATTATAAGTTCCATGAAAACAGGGTTTTTGTCTGTTTTGCTCTTCCTAACAGCACCAACACCTGATACTCAAATACAAAGCACTGGATGTAGTGAATCCTCAATAAGTATTTGTAAAACAAATGATTGAATAAATAAACCCTAAACATTTACGTACTTCACCTTTGACCTCTTTCCTGAGTGCCACACATCTCTACCCTAGAGACTGTCATTATAGTCCATTTCTTGCCCAGATTTGAGCAACACTTTCCTGGTTTTTAGTCCTTCTTCCAGTTTTTCTCCCTTTCACATTTATTCTCTACACCATCTCTTGAGAAATTGTTGTAAAATCCAAATCTGATCCTGCCACTAATCAATCTATAATTTTCGATGGTATTTCACCACCTTAGAAGAAAATTTTACCTTTTAAAAAGAATCACCTTAGCTTTATTCATCAAACTTTACCGTCTCAGCTTCCAACACTGAGGTCTTCACTCTGACCATGCTAAACTATTGGGCTGTTGGAAACATCATGATGCATTTTTGCAATGAAAAACATGGAAAAAATACGTCGTGACTTTTCCGACAAGTTCCTCAAACTCACCACCTGCTTTCTTACCTTCAGACTTTCGCAGACATTCTGCTTGACACGCTCTCTGACAACGCACTTCATCGGGCTAACGGCTATGTAGTCTTCATCGTCAGATGGCCCTGCCCTGGGAGCCCTTCCCTGAAGCCTAGAAAGGGCAATAGTAGTTCCTGATAAGCACCTACTTAGGACTGCACTTTCTCAAAGCAGTCATCACATGTTATTTAAGTTGATTATTCCTCTGTGTCCTCAGTTAGGGTCTAAGTGTCATTCAGATAGTCATCTTGTTTGTTTTGCTCACACCTAAGTCCCTTGAGTTTAACTGGGTTCCTAGCTATGGTACGCATTTGATATTTGTTGAAAGTAAAAGAAAGAACCAGTAAGAATAAATGGAAATACAGGGGTGGGGGAAAGGAGTGGAGACTGGGGGGATTCAGCTTTATTCTATATTTGAAAGAAGACAAGCATAGATTACCCATGGAGATACATTTTCTTATCTTACAGTTTTAAATTGGATAATAAAAACACACATTTAAAATTTAGCATAAAATATTTTAATAATTATCTTTTAGTTACTCTCTTCTTTTAATAACCCAGTATGTTCCCTAGGCCATATTTGCTACTGAATAAATATCTGGTAAAGAACATACAAGACTGCTTTTTACAGTCAGATAAGAGGTAGTCTTTGTGAATATACACAGATTGCTTGTTCAATAAACTTACTGTATTTTAGTGAGAGCATTCAAAATGCCCTCCAGCCCAGGACAGGCTCACCCAGCCTACTGTTCACCATGAGGCTGAGAGTGACTCCATGGATAGAAATGGATGAGAGAACTTTCAGAGGTCATCTTTATGTGACAGATTTTTAATCAAGAAATTCTAAACTAGCTATATTTTAATATCTATATATTCCTATATCTATAAAATCACTATTAAATTGTTACACTTTTAGGCAGCATCAACCCTTGGGCAATCAAGCTGCACAAATTATTTTTTACTGTGTTCAATAAATGTTCTCAATTGTTCTAAAACTATATATTCAAAACTTTCCACAACGTCCAATACTAATATTTTCAGACTTCTTGAACAACTCCAAACTACCAAATGGTCAGCTTCCCTTTTATTTGTCTTAGTTTTGATCAAATATCCTATCTGCCTTTTTCTTTCAAAGATACAGAAGCAAGTATTTCCAAATATCAACCGGCCTGGACCTGGGGACAGTGCTGGTGATAAGCCTGGGTGAACCCTCCCTAATGTCATATGTAAAGGTCAATTAGAGGATTTATGTTGGTCCACTTCTCTCAACTCTGCAACAATAACCATTCTGAAGCAAAGTTGGAAACAGAGGTGAAGAGAAAGGGTGGAACCAGTCTGAGCTTGAGAAGTGCTGCCAAAATCATGTGTACTGACTTTTCCCAGCCAAAATGTTATTGCTATCTTTCAGGACTGCTAAGGATTTGGAATCCGTCTCTTAGCTGATGCTGCCACGTGTTACAATTCTCCTCAGACTATGAACTAATACTGCAGGATAGTACACCATCTGGTATCATTAGAGAAATAAAATTGATCTTCATGCTTAAGACAAGCACGCTGATGAGGCGCTTCCATGTATTATTAAAAGAACTTACTCTTTCATACCACATCGACAAAATTATATATATAGTAAAAAACAAACAAAAATAACAAAATAGAAATATTACAGAGAAAAATTTTACAGAAGAACATTTTATTCCTTATTTGTTTCATTGTGCTTTGAATTTTTTTTTGTCAAAATATCCCCAAATCACATTTGGTGTAATGCTTTTCTTCTCATTCTGCTTACAAGATATCTATGATTATATGACAACCATTTTTTAACTGAGTAAAGGAGTAAAATGTAGGAGTAAGAACTTACATATGAAATATTAACCTAAGATTCCATCAGATTTTATTATTTAACATCAAATATCAAATACTGATACTAGTTACTTACTGTTTTTTGGCTTTATCAGCAATTACCCAAATGATTTGATAATATGTTGGATTTGAATTCACCATGAAATTGTCAATTTACTGCAGTGTAATTCCTAGAATTATGAAATGAATAATTCTTGATATATTAAGTGAGATCCAAGACATGAGAGGAAAGAATGTGAAATTAGAATATGACATAACTTGGAAAAGGAATTGACTGGAATGAGATTTTGAGGTGGAAAAACTATTGAGCAAGTTTGTAACATAGGAGCGTGAGTGTGGGCCAGCTTAGAGGTTCAATAGAACAAAGGAGAAAGAGATGCAAGAAACAGGTGCTAGGTAAATTCTGTTTTATTTCATGCCTATAATTTTATTATTATCATTGAATCTCTACTCATTCTTCAGTTAATAAATATCCTATGTAATGAGTACACTTCCCACCGAAACTCAAATGTGGGGAAAAAATCATCAGTTAAGTTCAAGTGTTTCCTTGTATTTATCATCACACCATTAGGAAGAACATGTACATGTTGTATTTAATATAACCTACATATTTTTTCAAAATACCATTCTCTATTTATGCAACCCATGAAAGATATATACTGTTGCAGAGCAAGAAAACAATAGCTTACACATAAATTAATAAAGGTAGCACCATTTTCTTTTCTTTTTTTTTCCTAAATTATGATATGATTCCTGAAAAAGAGGCAATTGGAAAAGCATGTGTTAGTTGTACTTGGACCCACAGATGAATTCTCAGAGGTCAATATTCCCTATGAGATTTTATATTACTGTGTTCTTATTTTGATGATAAACACACACCCACATGTACATATATTGGGTTGTCGGATAAGTCATGATGCATTTTTGCAACGAAAAGCAGAAAAAATACATCATGACCTTTCTGACAACCTAATATCTATGCTCTAGATAATGTGTATGACATTTCTGTAATCAAGTAGTACCAAACTAGTCCCTGTAACTATGTTTGTGTTTACAGCTTTTTGGTGTCAAATAAAATTATTCTACTTGAGTGGCACTAAGAGAACAGTAAAAAAAAAAAAAAGCAGAAGTCAAATTAATAATATGCAAATGTTACATTTTCCCCACATTCTAATACTGTTATTTCTTAACTTATGAGTCAAAGTTTCACAAGCAAGAGTAGTAGGAAAATCTGAGGGAGAATTAGGTGGAAGTCATAAAGGAGAGAGAATGACACTTCACCCTTTTGTATAATATTGACGGCAAAAGCATGTAATATTCTCCATATTTTTAAATATAACTTAATACAAGTGGGAAATTTTTAGACAACGAATCAAAGCAAGAAAAATAAATAAAACACATCCAGATTGAAAAATAAGAAACTAGAACTACTAAGTGAGTTTAGCATACTGCAGGATACCAGGTGAATATACTAAAATTAATTTTATAGTATATGATAGCAACACAAAATTGGAAATTTATATTTAAATAAGTACCTCTTACAATCACATTAAAATATTAAACACTTAAGACTTAAGTCTGTAAAAATATATACAAGGCTTGTGTACTGAATTATGTAAAACTTTAATGAATGAATTCAAAGCAAGTCTAAATAAATGGAGAGATACACCTTGTTCATGAATTGGAACACACATTAATGTTAAGATGTCAGTTCTCCCAAAATTGAACTTTAGATTTAATGTAGTGTCAGTCAAAATCCTAGCAGGATTATTTTTTTTAATTGGCAAGTTCATTCTAAAGTTCATATAAAGGGCCGGCCGAGTGGCGCAATGGTTGAGAACTGGCTTGGGACGCCAGAGGGCCCCGGTTCGGATCCCACATATGAGGGCCAGTGACACTGCCCTCCACAGCTAAGATGCTGAACAACAGCTCAACCTGGAGCTAGGCTGCCGTGAGTCTCCGGCGACGGCGTAGGCTGCAGCCCCCGCTGCAGTGGGTTGCCATTGGCTACCATATGTAGCCAGCAGCCAGCGTGAGCGGCCAGCAGCCGCAGTGAGTGGCCGTCCACAAGCCGGTGACTGATCTGCCTCGCCTGGGAAGAGCACAATGATGGTGCCAACTTGGGCCAGTGAAGCAACGTCCTCCACAACTAGACTGAAGACCAAAATGACAGCAACTTGTCTGTTCCCCTTCCCCCAATTCCCCAGCACTGTTCCCATCCCCCCAATTCCCCAATAAAAAAATCTTAAAAAAAATGAACTTCATATAGAAATACAAATCCTCTAGTATAGAGTAAATAACTTGAAAAAGAAAATTAAAGTTGAATTACTAGAACTATCTGACTTTAGGACTTATTATAAATTATAGTAGTCAATACAGTGTGATAAAGATAAACAAATTTTATAGTATATGGTAGCAACAGATTGGTGGAATGAAATAGAAACTACACAAATAGACATATACATACATGGTCAACTGATATTCAAAAAAGGGTGAAATGCCAATTCTGTATAAAAAGAATAGAATTCTTATATTGTGCTGGGATTACTGAATAACCAATAATTAAAAAAAAAATGAACCTGTCCATACCTTTCTCTATATACAAACATAAACTCACAATAGTTTATAGACCTAAGTGTAACACCAAAAGCCATAAAGCCACTAGAAGAAAATGTGAGAGAAAATTTTTTGATTTTGTGTTGGAAAAAGTTTTCTTAGATATAACACCAAAATTACAATATCTTGAATAAATAGTTGATATACAGAACATTATCAAAATTAATGAACATCATCAAAACTTTGGCTCTTTGGACAATAAGCTTAAGGAAATAAAAAAAGAAACCACACATGGAAAGAAAATATTTGCAAACTGCATGCCTAATAAGGAACTTGAGTCCAGAATACACAGAGAACTCTCAAAACTTAGTAATAAAACAACAAACAACCCAAAAGATTTGAACAGACACTTTATGAAAGTATATATATGGATAACAATAAGTACACGAAAAAGTGATTAATATCATTAGTCAATGAAGAAATAGAAATTTGAACAATTAATATCATATACTTATTACAAAGTCTAAAATTAAAATGTTGATGAGGTGTTAAAGTGTTGATGAAGACATATAAAAACCAAAACTCTCACAGACTGCTGATAAAAAAGAAAAGTGATAAACTACTTTAAAAAATAGTTTTTTAGGTCCTTAAAATGTTCAACACACTTATACTATATGACCCAGTTATTCGATTCCTTGGTAATTTCTCAATAAAAATGAAAACATATGTCTATACTTGTTCATGAATGTTATTTATAATAACATAAAAAAGAAGCAATCCATATCTCTAACAACAAGTCAATGGATAAAACATTACAGAATTTTATATATGAGTACAATGGAATACTACTCAGTTATAAAAAGCAATGAACTATTGAGTCATTCACCAACCTTGATGCATATTGAAATAATTATTCTGGGTGAAAGAAATCTGATTAAGTAGAGTACAGAACGCTTGATTTCACTTTTATGAAATTGTATGAAATCAAATTCATATATAGTAACAGAAAGCAAATAAATGATTTTCTAGGATGGAGGGAGGAAGTGGGAAGGAGCAGGGAGAGGAATTACAAAAAAATACAAAGAAATTTTGTGGATAATTGATTGTGGTGGTCGTTTCATGGGTATATACATATGTCAAATTTTATCAATTTAAGCTTTAATTATGTACAGTGTATTGTATGTTTATTATACCTAAATAAAGCTGTTAACAAACAAAAAAAAGGAAATAAAGAGAGTGAACACAAGTGCAGAAAATGGAGGGAGGTGATCAGCAGACAACAGATTTCTTGCAAAAGGAAATATGAATAAACATTATTTATGGATTAAATGAAGGACATACAGAGGTGTTCTCAGGGACAAAACCACCCATTGACTGGGTCAGAGAGATCTCCTCATGGGCACTTTGCTTTAGAGGGCTCAGATACCCCAAACACACGAAAAACAAATGTACATGTTTATAATATGAAAGCCTAAGGACAAGTCAGATTCTTCCCTAAATTTTACTACAAGAACTTACCTTAAAATTCCAATTAAAATGAAAATGCAACGTCTTTTTTTTAAAGCAAATATATTAAATGCAATGAAGTTTAGACAAACTGCACAGTCTGAGGGAACAGTCCCCACAACACCGACCTCACTTCAGACACCAGCTGCAAGTTTAGGGGCCCAGGGCCACCTTCATTTCAGACCAACTGACTACAAATTCAGATATTCCCAGAATCCCCCCACAGGTTTGATAATTTGCTAGAATGGCTCACAGAATTCAGGAAAGCACTATACTTACAATTACAGTTTTATTACAGTGAAAGCATACAAATTAGAACCAGCTAAAAAAAGAGACATACAGGGTGTACCTGGAAGGACTCTGAACATTAAGCTTCTGTTGTCCTCTGGGACATATTACTTTCCTGGCATTGAAGTGTGACAATATACAAAGAGCATTAAAATCAGGGAAGCTCACCATAACCTTTGGTGCCCAGAATTTTTATTAGGGCTCAATCACATATGACTCATTTGGCTGACTTTTAACCTCCAGTAAAATCCCCCCCANCCCCAACCCCCCGCCACACACACACACCCCAGATGTACAGCGAATATCTTTAGTGTCCAATTCCTCTTGCAGGTCAGAACTAACATGACATGTTCCAAAGCCCCCAACATAAATTACATTATTAGAGTGTCTGGTGGCCAAAGCCTCCTTGTAAACAAAGGCATGTTTATCAAGCAGGACATTCCAGGGGCTTGGAATTACTTCCCAGCAGTTGAGGACAAAGACCAAAGCTCCCTGTGGGTAGAGTTTGTTCTTCACTACACATCAAGGAACACATGAATTCCCCTGCCACTCAGGAGCCAGCACTTAGCACCAAAGCAAAGTAAATCATGACTCTACAGAGTCTGGACTCACACCATTCCGATCCCTAAGAGACTCTTCTGCTTTTCTTGCCCCATGTTCCGAAAGCTAAAGTCAATTCAGTCCTCGTGCTGGGAAAATTCTGTTTTGTGTGATGCCAAAATTGGGAACAGGCAATGTTTAGGAGTGCCTAGAGACTTTAATGGTGAAGGTGTTTAGAAAAAAGAAAAGACAAATTCATGTGTCATATCCTTCCACTAAAACAGCATGATTCTTGCCTAACCCAGTGTCCTTTCCCATATTTAACATATTTTTACTTTACCTCTTGTGGGCTAGCCATACCATATTTGATATGGTCTATCACTATTGATACTTTAAATTGGTAACTAGATGGATATTAAGTGATAAAACAGTATTTAATTTCCAAAAAATTATGATAAATGTAGCTTTATTTAAATAATTTTTATTTAAATTTTAGATATTTATAAATTATAGTTGTATTTTGCCTCTAAATTCTCATAGATAATTTTGAATAATTTATAAAAATAACTTTTTGGAAAATGTAGGAATATAATTTAGTCATTTGGGGTTTTTACATTTACATTTTTAGTGCAATTAGATTTTATTTTGTATTTTTAAGATTATCATACAATAACATGTTGAAATAAAAATAAATAAAAGTAAATTATATGGACTAATTTTATGATATGTGTGTATAATTTATTTATTACCTATCTCTTGATTTTTTTCTTCTTCCAAGAAAAAATGTCAGGTCATCCACAGAATGCTTACATTACAACAATGATCAAATTCAGTCATCCTTGATATTATTTTGACTTAGAGTAATATACAAACCATATCTTTACACATATATTTTAATTACATTTTTATGAATGTATATTTGTTAGACACAAAGATAAAGCATAATTTATTAGCAGTTTGTTAACTTGATTTATAACCTTTAAATATTTAGCCATATGCTATGTGGGCCTCTGTTTATTCTCTTGCCCAAGCCCACACAAATGTTGGTAGACAAGAGAATCTAATTGACTAAGAGGTTCCCAGGGGAGATCTGGTGCTTGCAGTTAAGAAGAGCAGAGTGATAAAGGGCTGATATCAGGCAGAGTAGGCAAAATTTGTGTCTCACTGTGTGTGTACAAAACAGCTGCACAAGTTGGAGATTTACAGGAAAAATGTTTTCAGGACAAGGTATTTTGTTGAAAACCATACATTTAAGGACTAAAGAGGGCTCACTTTTGTCAACAACAAAAAGACGAAGGCAATTTAGAAACTCTAAGAAATATACAATGTTCTACAAAAAAGTTATGGATCAAATAAAAAATAATATGATTTTGAGAAACTAATGGAATAAAAAGAATTAGTTTTACCACATTGATACTTAAGTGCACAGAAAATTTGCCTACAGCAGGAGAAATAAGCAAGTATGTATATTCTTACCACACAATGGGCTCTTCAATGAGTAATAGTTATCTCCCATGATAATTTTAACTTTTAGCCAATTTATGGATAAATTGTGGAAGACTGTGGCTTTAAAATAGGAGATTTGGGGTGCAGTAATGGAAATTTAAAAATTAAAACCAAAGCTAATAGAAGTTGACAAGCTGTATCTAATGAATGAGATTCTGTCAAGAAAAATACAAGAAATCTAGTGAAGGGGTAATGGGAAGTAATATTTTCTCATCCAACAAAGATAGGTTTCCATTTTTGACTTTGATAATTAGAAAAAACATGTTGAAATAACTTAAAATATCAGGAAAACATTTTGAAATCTCTCAAATGAATATCTTAAGTTCATATATATATATATATATCTTTACATTATATATATATATATATATATATATATTTATATATATATATATCTCTTTACATTACTCACTTATTAATTTTAATAATACATTATGTTTTTATTCCGGGGGAATTTTGTGAGAAATATATTCCAGTCTCATAAATGAGAAAACTGAGGCATACAGAAGTTATTAATTTCTCCCAAAGCATGAAATCAGTAGTTTATAATGAACCATTACATCCTTGAAAACAATTTATTTAATCTCATGTTAGATTCATCCTAGTTTATTTTGATCTCTGCTTATCACCCTGATGTTCTATTTTTAAATTTTGTATATTTTCTAACAAGTAAACAGAAGTAAGGGAATTTGGTGACTAATCTTAGCATAATATTTCATTTTTGTGATTTGTGTATTGCTTCTAAAGGGAGGAAAGACAATGGTGAGTGAAAAAGTAAAATTTTAGTGTGGATGGTAGAATAGTCTAGACAAAAATCACAATTTTTCTCCCTTTCAGGGTTTTTCCTTAATCTTTAGAACAGACCCTCATTGTGCCTGTGGTAAATCTCATTGCAATTTTAGTTTTACATAAATCATGGTTAGGCTGCTTATTTCTTATTTTTGTTTTATTTTCATTTTACAGTTATGTCTTCATGTTATCAAAGGCATGAACAATATGCATATATTAATGTATGCTAACATATGATATGTGTTAGAGGTAAATGAGTACAAATAAAGATGTAGATTTCCTTTTGTGGGCTACAGCAGATTGATTATGTAAAAGTTCAAGAGAAATAATACCCATCAAACCATATCTACTTTGACATTAATTGTATATGATACGTAGGAGTGCTACAAAAACGTTGTAGGCATATAGAAAAAAACTTTATATGAGAAAACTGAACTTTCCTCAACTTTTCCTTGAAAAAAATTGGAACAAAAATAGAAGGGGAGAGGATTAGAGAAATCAAGAAGAGGTTATGATTACTTTCCATAACCTCTAGAAATAGTACATATATATAAATATATGCCATCTCTGAACATGGATAAATTGTGATTATTAGCAACTTTCACAAGGGTTTTTCTCTTAGGTATATAAGGAACACTATTGAGTTACAGACAAAAGACCAATTAAGTAAACAGAAAAATATACTTAGAATTTAATTCTGAGCTCTTAGGCAAATTTTTTGATATTCAAAATAAATCTCCATTGGGGAGAAGAATTATATCTGTGGCTTTGCATTTCAGTTCACCAATTTCTACCAATGCTTTCAACATTATAAATACAAGGAATGCAGAAAAACTCCCTAACATTCAGAATTTTTACTAAGGCTATCTTTCACAAACATGTTAACATTACTGTGGGGTCTTCATAATTAAATTTTAAATCAGTGTTATTTTTTACTATGTTCTTACCTCAGCTCATATCAATCATGAATATAAGACAATATATATTCATGGAAACACAATGGTTCATAACAAAGATTCAAGTTATGTGATGATTATAAACAAAATCAGAAATAATATCAAATAACTGAGCTTATTATAATAGAAAGCTAAAGCCTACCTACATAAATTTGTTTCTACAGAACATTCATAAATTCAGTCTTATGATCATGGACTCTAATTTTGTTTATATTTCAATATGAATGTTTCTTATTATACTTTCCCCAATAAGACATGCTACAGTACAAAGCACCCTTAACCATATGGATTCCCACGTGGAAATCCCTGTGTTTGAAGGGTGGCTCTGTGTCCTTTTCTAGATAAGTGATTAGATAAATCACTAGACTAATCTGAGCTTCTTGTTACCTCATCGTCAAAGGGAGAATGTTTATGTTTTAGTGATTTGTTGGAATCAAGTATTTATAATGCCTTAATTTGATACATTTATATCATATAATATGATTGTCATTGTAGAGAATAAAAAGAACACACAATTGCTAATGTCTTAATTTTGCTATTTCCAATATTAAAATGACAAGGTTGTGTGTAATGTCCTTTTTTAATGCATCGAAGAAAATATTTTAGTGTGTATGACAAAGTTTTAAAGGAGAGAAACACAGATTTGGAGAGTTCCTTACAAATTAGGTATTATTACAGAATTACTTATTCTACTGAAACTATGGCTGAGTCACATGCCATTTTTAAAATATGGCAATTCCATAACATTTTCTACAAACTTTCAATTAATTTGTATGCTGGAATATATTCCTAGCAAGCAATTCATTTAAGGAAAATAATCTTTTTTCCAAAATAAGACAATGCTAGATATAACGAAAATATGGGTTTAAGGAATGACGATGGTTTGACTTGCTGGGAAAGTTTTTGGAAATATATTAGTAACCACATTATATTGAGAACCACCTCTTGATGGTGCTCAGTTTCACAAATATATAAAGAATCCGCCTTTTGTGAGCCACCTCCAAATCTACAGAATGGCCTACTAAAGATGCTATATTCTAATTTCTAGAACCTGTAAGTATGTTAAATTCCAATGCAAAAGGAACTACCAAAGCAGATGGAATTCAGGTACTTAATCAACTGACTTTAAAATAGGAAGATTATTCTGGATTATCTGCATGGGTCCAAGGTAATCACAATTGCAGAAGAGTTAGTGATGTGAAAAAGCTTTGACCAGTCATTGCTGGCTTTGAAGATGGAAAGAAGCCATAAATCAAGGAATGTGGACAGCCTCTGGAAGCTGGAAAGGACAAAGAAACATTCTCCTCTAGAGCCTTCTGAAAGAAATGCAGCCATGCCTACATATTGATGTTAGCCTGTGAGACTTGTTTTGGACTCCTGAACTCCAGAATTGTAAGATAATAAATGGGTGTTGTTTTAAGCAGCTTTTTGTAATTTGTTATAGCAGCTATAAAATACTTATACAATCTCCATATTTTGTTTTTTTAAAGATTTTTATTGGGGAATTGGGGGGATGGGAACAGCGCTGGGGAATTGGGGAAGGGGAACAGACAAGTTGCTGTCATTTTGTTCTTCAGTCTAGTTGTGGAGGACGTTGCTTCACTGGCCCAAGTTGGCACCATCATTGTGCTCTTCCCAGGCGAGGCAGATCAGTCGCCGGCTTCTGGACGGCCACTCACAGCGGCTGCTGGCCACTCACGCTGGCTGCTGGCTACACACACTGTAGCCCATGGCAACCCACTGCAACAGGGGCTGCAGCCTACGCCGTCGCTGGTGACTCACAGCAGCCCAGCTCCAGGTTGAGCTGTTGTTCAGCATCTTAGCTGTGGAGGGCAGTGTCACTGGTCCTCATATATGGGATCCAAACTGGAGCCTTCTGGCATCCCAAGCCAGTTCTTAACCAACTCACCACTCGGCCGGCCCCAATATCCATATTTTTAATCAATTAAAGACTATGGCTCTGCCTGCTAGGAAATGACCACCCTGGGCTTTCATGTTACATGAATAAATGTATGGAAAGATAATTTTCCTCAAGTCACATAATAAGCTAAATACTCTCTATACAGTATCTGTCAAAATTAACCTAGTTACCTTAAATTGAAATTTATGAGCTAAGAAAAAGAGGAGACAAAAATGACAAGTAATCAATATTACTTCAAAAATCTTTCAATTTATTAAATAACAAATTTATACCTAGTACTCTTGCTTAAGAGTTTTGGTGGATGTTGGGAACAGGTGCTCTAGTGAACATGAGAAAAAGCCTTGAATTTTAATGAAAAGAAATCTTGCTGTCACCTCCCAACTAGACAGAGATCTGCCACCTTGGCAAGGGCAATTTGTTTCGAGTTTCCATATATGCCCCTCTTTGCTAAATATATCATCATCATCATCATAATTATCATCATTATCACTACTATTTTAATGCCTCAATTACCTAAAGAAAGCCATAATTTTATTCTTTGCAGATTTATTTTATATCAAAGTAAAGAACATCATTCAAATTTGTAAAATTCCCCAATTATCTTATTAAAAACTATGTGATTTATTTTTGGAACAGTGTATATATTTTTTAAATATTCTAAAAGTCATAACTAGTGAAAGAAAACCATACAAGTCCTTCCTGACTCGTCATCACCACCAAAGACTGAGTTTTTAACTGACACTATGAATGGACATCTATTAACTTCTCATTCTTTTACCCAGAAATCATGTCTACCTCTGCCAATGTGTAAATACATGTTCTAACCACTCTACTCTTGACCTCATATGGCACCTGTCTTCAAATGAAATTTACACGGGAACTAGAAATGGCGTATGTTATTAGAATGTGCCAATCAGAGTGTTTTTTTGAGAAATACTGTTTATTCTAAAAACCATACCCTTCACTGTTATAGAATTATCTCTTAAATTTATTCAATAAATATTTTAAAAATAAAAGGTAGGACCACACATTTATAGTCCCTCTCATATTGGTTGGATATTTTATATATGGATCAATGTTTATACACATACCCAAAGAACCCAATAATTTACTATTCCCTCATGAGGTTTGAATCTCAAACAATTACTTTCCTAATGAAATATAGTTTAAAATTTTGGAATTTACTCTGTATAGAACACTGGTTTGTCTATGTAAACTAGACCTAGCGATTTTTATTATACTTTTTCATGGAGGATGAATATTCAAGAACTTTCATGTGTTTTCTCTTGAATTGATAATTATATCCACTGTTTGAAGTCCCTCATTATCATCCTTTAATATCATGTTTACTTGGTAGAAATGTCAGAGTAATAAGATTTTAAGGAGTTTGGTTAAACTTTCTTCATTTTGTTCTAACATAGCCATTTCGAATTATATATAAAGTCACATGTAGCACCTTCTACATAAGCAAGATGAGTTATAATGAAGAATGCTAAAAAAAATGTTAGATTTGGAGAAAAGCAGCTTCTGTGTGGCTAATGAATATGAGAATAAACTAAATGTTAACTGTCCAAAAAGTTTTTTTAAAAGTGTGATATCAGAGGTTGAGGGCTATGTTGAAAGAAATGATATGTAATATCAAATATCAACCATTTTTCCTACATCAGCCAATGGCCTCCATGCCAGTAAAATATATAGATTTCATTTTTCTTTCCTAACTCTAGTTTCACTTTAGTGCCAGCTAGTTTCATAGGCTTAAGTTTTCCACAACTAAAGGGAAAGGTTAAAAGAGTTAACTTTTATTGGGGGACAATCTGAAGGATTTTCAACTAATGAAAGATAATTCAGTTCAAAGATAGAAAGGAAAATATCATGATCAAGTAACTGGTAGTTGTCCACAGGAAAAGATTGTTCATGAGCTGACAGGACTGGAACATTTAGAGGAGATGGAAGCTATGGGTGGAAAGTTACTGCCTTCACTAAATAAAGAGGGTTTGGGCACTGCTTTAAACCTGATGTCGAATTCTCTGTTTGTACTTTCGTTTTCCCAGTCGGTTTCACTGAGGGTCCCAAAGTGGAAGTGGGTGCAGGGAACCCAGTGCATCATCTCCTGTGGAGTTGCCAGCTCCCTGGAGAGAAGTGTTAACAGCCCAGCCTGGTCTCATCACAGTCACGGAAAAGAGTCCTCAGTCAATGGTCTGATCCTGGGAACATGCTCCTGAGAGAATCAAGATGACTGTACATGAAGAGACTTAAATGTGTTGTGCATAGCTCTATAAATTCATACTTTTACATCATATTTTATCAAAGTCAATATGCACTCCATTTAATGTTAAAATGATATTTTAAAAAACACTTAACAAATAGATATTTGTTGATTTCTTGTCACTGGGACATTAGTATATCATACATTGAATTTCTTATACCTAAAGGACACTGGAAACTGTAGGCCATATTGAGGTGTTAATTCACAAGAAAATGGTTTACTGGTTAATACTTAATGATACCTTGGAAAATAGGAGAGCTGGGATGTATTTCATAAAACATCTGCCTTTGTTTTAGAATAAATTGCTAATATTTATTTCCTTTAACATTTAGTGAAAAGTCTCAGTATGATGAGTAGCGCACCTTATGCTTATAAAATCTGAGACCCTAGATTACCATTTAGTCATATCTGTTTTCATCTGCTAGAGTACCTGAATTTCTCTGTTATCATGAATCTTCAGACGAACTTCTCTGTGTCAATTTTCAAGTCCTAAAAGGAATTCATTCTGACTCTTGTATAATATGTAGATACATGGATTTGTCAAAGGAAAAAAAATAAGCAGGTTATCACATATATTTTCCTGATATCACATCAAGTTGTTGCATTTTGTCTTTACCTTTTTTAAGGCAAAAGGTAAAGAGGAGAAAGTAAAGGTAGAGGATAGAAAAAAGAGAAATAAGAAAATAAGGAGGTGAGAGAGAAGAGGAGGGAAAATATGGTTAAATATGCTTCTAGTGTAGATATGTATAAACCTGTTCATTATTTTTCACATCCCATACCATTTTTTTTCAAGTTTTCCAAACTGATAATAGAGATAATTTGCACCAACTCCAAATGACACCACTTTTACATGTGCTCCCAAACTATTATGCTCTAAATTGTATACACGTATGTATTTAAAGGTTGGGGTTGGTGGTTGGAGATTAGGGCTCTAGGGAGACTGAATAGATGCAGAAAAAAGAACTAAAAAAATCAACTTTACAAAGTCCAGATCTGTATACCCTGTTCTTGCATGCTTATGAATACTACATTTTGGAAAGCTGTAGAAACTTGATTAAAATCATTTATTTTTTCCTGAAAATTTCACCTAGAATCTGAACATTTTTGCTTATCGACAAAGTTGTTGAGCTTGAATCCATCAAAGTGCCAAATGTTACGTGGTTTCCCTGGTGCAATCATCAGGATAGATGGTTTTATGCTGCAAAATAACAAATCACCACCTTTTAATGGTTTAAAATAACAGAAGCCTATTTCTTTTTTACATGTGTAACCCAGGTTGGCAAAGGGCAACGTGCTCAACAGAGTTGCTCAGGAGACCACCTTCACTGAGGCTCTGTTGCCATCTGAACATGAGTTTTCAGGCCTTAGGCATGGTGGGATCGGAACATGGAGATTTGAATTTCTTAAGGGCTTCTGCTCAGGAGTGCACATCACTTTTGTTCACATTTCACTAACCAAAGCAAGTCCTATGGATCTGCATAACTTTAAGAATGAATATTCCTGGAAGGAGAGAAGAATCAGAAATCTCTGGGAAAACAATATCTATCACAACTTGCTTTTTTTTTTATCACAAAGTGTCCTGCTTGCTTTTCTCACATGTAGAACACACTCATCACCATCTGAAAAGAGGCAACCCAAAAGTCCATTCCAGTCATGGTATGGAACTTAAATCTAGGGTCTCTGAGTAATGTGCCTTGGTTTATTCTTCAGATCTTATTGTGGCTTTCCTTGATCTGGAAAATACTGAGCTAAAAAGAGCTAAAATATACCACCTTCCCAATAAGATACCCACACAATATGCAATGGTGGGAAAGAAACGAGAAGAATGGGGGACTGTCTATGAACTCTGGTTCATAGTAATTCTAACATTTCAGTGGGAAGATATTATGAGGTTCTCTACCCTGGAGGTCTGGAATGTTCCTTGGTTAGGCCCTGATTCTTTTGCCTGGGAGGAACTCCTTTGTTCATTGTTTCTTAAGTCATGAGCTATACCCTCTGAGAGAGTTTTCCTTTTCCCAATATATCTCTTGGCCACATCTTAAGTGGACACTGCAGAATATGTAGTTCTGCTTTCTCAACTCATTTCCTGCCTATAGTATAAGGTTAGGTGCCCAAAGATTTTTTAAAGTCTGGAAGAGGAACAGACTCCTCAGAAACTCAGCAAGATTATTATCAATCTGCTTTTATTCAGCAGCTTGGGTCAATAAGGATTAATAATGATTTTTTTTTAATTTTAACTGAAAGGACTTATGAGTTTTACATCCCTAATGGGGCTCCTTCTTACCCAGAGGTAATTTAACCAATTGAAAGGTTTTAGTGGATTTTGGTTCCACAAAGTATTTCTCAATCTTATCTTTCATTGCTTGGTATAAAAAAGTAGTTTCTGGACTTATTCTATTTCCTTTCCCCTTGGCTTTAGAAACTGGCCAGTTCTTTCCAGAGTTTATTTGTTTCTTGCAATTTGTTGCCAAACTATCCCGTGGTAACCAAAACACATAACCAACATTTTGCTTTCCAATATATTCCCCTAGAGCTACAAGTGTATTGGGAACATGATCTACCTTTCATGTTATTGTAGGTTGTAGCAAATGTTCCACCATGCTGTAGAGCTCAAATCTCCACCTTTTCAGTTTCCAGTACATTTCCCTGCCACCAGCTATTACATCCCTAAAACAGTAAGACATATTTTTGGTTTTTAATAGGGAATAAGCATGCTTAGATACAATTTTCATATGCATCAGGATAGTGAATTGATAACAAATAACCCCAAAATTTCAATGGTTTAAAACAACAGAGGAACAAGGCAATTGCTTTCCTATATATCAGCAATCAACAAATAGAATTTGAAATAACAACAATAAAAAAACATTTATAATAGTACCAAAAAGAAAAATAATTGGTTTTAAATATACAAAATATATACAGAATCTGTATGTGAATACTGCAAACTACTAATGAAAGAAATCAAATGATATCCAAATAAATGGACAGAAAAGCTACTTATATGTCCATGGATTGAACATTTTAATATTGTTAAGATGTCAGTTCTTCAAAATTTGATCTATAGATTTAACATAATCCCAATCAAAATCCCTGCAAGCATTTTTAAGAGATATAAAAAAAAATTCTAAAATTTATATGGAAAGGCAAAGGGCCTAGAATAGCCAACACAATTCTGAAAATAAAGAAACAAATTTGGAGTACTCCCATTACCATATTTAAAGATTGATGATAAAGCTACTGGACTCAAAACAGTCTGTGTTAACAAAAAATAGACACATTGATTAATGGCATAGAATAGAAAGCCCCAAACCAGACTTGCACAGACATAGTTAACTGATTTTTGTCACAAGTGAAAAGTAATTCAATGAAGATAGAATTACTTTTCAATAAATAGCGTTGAAGTAGTTGGATATCCTTATGCAAAAACATATGAACATACACACAGATCTCACACCTTACACAAAATCAGCTCAAAAGGGACCAAAGGCATAAACATAAAATTCAAAGCCATGAATCTTCTAGAAGAAAAATAGAGGAAAATCTGAATGACCTTGCATGTCGTTATCAATTTTTAGATACGACACCAAAAGTACCATTCATTAAAGAAAAAGCATACTTATTAAAACTAACAACTTTTGCTCTATGAAAGATATTATTAAGAGAGTGAAAAGTCAAGCCACAGATTGGGAAAGAATATTTGCAAATCGCATATTTGATAAAAGACTCTATCCATAATATACAAATAACTCTTAAAACACAGAGGTTTATTCTGTGCTTATGCTACCTGTCGCTGCAGATCCGTAGGGATTTTGCTCATTATGGTCACTCAGGGAATCAGACTGATAGAGGCTCTGTGGTCATATTAACATGAGGCTCTAGGGTCCCCCGTCAGCTGAAGAGAATATAGACACGTGCACAACCTTTAAATGTTCTTACTAGTAATTGGCATGCCACCTCTGATAACCTTTCATGGAGTATAGAATATAATATGATCTGAGGTGTGTTCTCAAAAGAAAAATTCCAGAAGAAAATTTCGAGCATAAAAACTAGAAATTTTGTTAAGCGCTAGTATTTCACATCAAGTTATTTACATATGCAAAGGCAGCTGAGAGGCCATTTAGATAATATTTATTAAGCATTGCATATGTAACATTAGCTAATGTTACATATGCAATATATATAATATATATGTAATTATATATATATATATATATATATATATATATATATATATCACAGCATAGGAAACTACTGCTTGCCATCTTTGCAGGAGATTGAAAATCTAAAGCATTAAAGTATTCAACTTTCATTTTAGGTGTTAGATTGTAATTTAATCATTAGGTGTCCATCTTAGAAAATCATGAGACCTTTGAGAAGACAAAGACAAAAGAAAACAAATACGTCTTTTGAAAGTGACTGTATACAGCCAAGATTGTTAGAAACAAAACAGCTTTAGAGGAATGTCTAATAAAACCATGTAAACCTCAGTGGCTTCTTCTAAAGTTGCTGAATTCTTTGGTTCAATTAGACCTCTAAACTGAACTTAAAGGCAATGAAAATGTGAGAAGACCACAAGAGAGGTTTTCTAGCCAAAGGAAAACTATCACTTTCAACTAAGCTGCAGCAGTTTTAATGTTCAAAGAACTTTCATTTGAGAAATACAAACAGATTATTCAAATTTTATTGATTTCCATAGATTTTTTTAATAAAAAAAATTATTACCACAAACCACTGTCATTTAAATACGTCAGTGGATCTACATTTTTATGCAACCTTTGGTGGTCTTACTTCTTTGGGATTTTTGAAGCCTTCAGTTAAATTCAGTACTGAAGTAGTTAATTAATAAACACTTTTCTCTTTCAATAGAGTGTAAACCTATCATTGAAATTAAAAGATCAATAATTCATAAAAGTCTAGTACCTGATAGACCAAATGGAGTGGTCAGAAAGTATGCTTCCCTAGCTCTATGAACTTGTCTGATAAAAGAAGGGCAAGTTCAACAGTTCAATGAGTATTAGTAGCTAAGCACATATTTAGGGGGGAAAAAATCATGAATTACTAGTCAATTGGATACATCTTTTTCCATTTTAGTACAATTAAGAATCATGGGCCAGCACCACATAAAATGCTGGTGTTTTTTTCTTACAATAATGTTTTTTAATTTTGTTTTCATGGTTACTGCTAATCTCAATTTAAAAAAAAATAGATGAAAGAAGCCTCAGCTAAATTGTGAAAAGAATATTCAGGTTTGTGGTCTCTGAGTGATAAATTGTGGGACTAGGCATAAACAACAGTTTAGAGTTAGAAAGTATACGCTTTTCGAAATAAATGGTATATTGAATATTTCCTTGGATATTCAAAACATTTGAGGGTTTAAAAAGGCTCACAAGCAAATGTACTCACAAAGCAATTGTTGCTTATTAGTTTTTTTAAATAAATTTTCAAAAAATGAGTATTCTTTTTGGTTACCAAATTTGTGCTTGATCCAATCCATATTTCCATGTTGCCGTTTCCTCTCCAATTAACTCTTAAAGTAAGAATACAGAAATATCCTCATCCACATCTCCATGCATACACATACATATAATAGGTTTCTTTATATATTCATTTTTCTTAAAACATACAAAAGAGAAAAGCAAGCATGGCTACAAAAAGTATGTTGAGCTATAAAAACAGACAGTATATATGCATAAGTTGTTTTTGGTTTCAAATTCCTCTGCTAGCCAAGTGACCTTGGACAAGCCTTTTAATGACTTTCGCCTCAGATCCTTCATCTGTAAAATGGAAAATATAATAGTACCTACCGCAAAGGTTTTTTTCTGAGCATTATATTAGTATGCATGTATGTATATATACATAAAAACATACACACAGATATATATATACATATATATGTATACATATATACATATATACATATATGCATATATACACGTGTGTGTGTGTGCGTGTGTGTGTGTGTATGTATATATGAAATATATAAAGACTAGGCCCTGGCCTATACTCGTAGTTAAGTAAAGGTGAATAGACGTTATTTATTATTATTAAACACAATGTCATGAGATTGTTATGACCAGATGACCAGATTCTTTTACATCTTTCCATCCAGACTTCCTTTATATTGACAGATTAATGTAGTATAAAACTTCTAAAACACTTTATGTATGTTTTTCTCCAGGTCTTGATATTATCTCAACTGGCATTGTTCGTTCTCACCATTGCCTTCCTTTTACCCAAACTATTATCCCTTTCAGCAGTGCCTTTCTCACTTATTTGAATGCTTTTGAGAATTACTCAGCATCCAAAGGCAAGATCAGTTTTACAAATTGTTAAAAGCTACCTTGGAAAGAGTTGATATCATCCTCCTTAGCTCATATAGTATTTGATATATTTTTGAACTTTAGAATTGTCTGATTGGAACATCTGTAACCATTGGCTAATTAGGACCAGAATGGCCATCTTAATATAAGCTATGTCAACAAAATTCATACCGGTTGGCAGATATTATTTGAAGGACTAAGGGACACAGCTTGATAATTTTATTCCCAACTCAGTTCTAACTATCTGATGGTTTCAAAATTAACTTTCCCTTAGTTTCCTGTTCCATTTACTTGTATAGATAGTATAGCTATAGTACATTCAAGAAAAATTTTTTTGAATAAAATATTCTATGGAAGATCAGTTGCAATGTAACGTCTCAATTCCAGGGATTGTTCTTTGTACTTACACCTCCCACTTATAGAAATATCTATGGTTTCCCCTGATCTTGGTAGGAGGAGATAAGGCAAATTTTCACCTTTCATTTTAGTTTGTAAGTCAGAGAGAGAGAGAGAGAGAGAGAGAGAGAGAGAGAGAGAGAGAGAGAGAGAGAGAGGGAGTTATGAGGGTTCTACTAGAGCTGGTGATTACTGAGCAAAGGGTGTTCTTGGGGAATGCTATCTCTACTGGCTGCACAGGCAACCACGTTATATAGTTTGTGACCCCACCCAATCTTGCCTCAGGGATCCAGTGGCAGCCATCCCTAGGCTAGCTACTGGCCGTAAACATGGACTGGTGGAAAAATTGAACTAATCCAATCAGGTTTCCTTTTTTACAACTCCAAATCAGATGTATAAAAATGATTTACCAATTAACAAATAGGGCGGAATTTGAAATTTTTTGATACATGTCAATATTGCATATACATATGAAGCTAAAATTATGAGAAATCAGAGAAAATTGGTTGTGGAGAAATGCATTAAGAGAAAAATCCTGCTGCTCATGAGAGAAACAAAATGGTTGCTAAGATTCCCATGTCCTTACAACCATTCTAGTTCCCATTGCAGTCTTCACCCTTCCATATCTAACAACTTCAAGGAGTTTATTTATGTATTTTTTTAACAACAGCATGTATGAACTATTATACAAGAAATAGTATGCCCAGGTAGGGGTAGCAGATTGTGTGTACAAATTACATGAATTTTTACTATCAGGAGGAAATGAGGATTAAGAACAGATTTCCTAGTGACGAGTTATTTACAAATGCATTGGGAAAGGACTTTCTGGAGTAGTTTGAAAATAGAATAGTTTATCATTTGGGGGAGTAAGTTAGATATATGTTTACCCCAAAGAAGTACGAATAAATGCCACAGCTCTCCCATGAAAAATAGTTTATTCTTGAGTGAGTTTTGCGTATACAGTTGACCCTTGAACAAATAGGTTTGAACTGTGTGGGTCTACTTATACACGTGAATTTTTTCAATAATTACAGTCAGCCCTTCATATCCCAGTGGGTTTCACATCTACAGATTGAACCAACTGTGGATGGAAAACAGTATTTTTGCATTCCCAACTATAGCTTCCCAGACACGGGTTACCACTCAGGTATTGAAAATACTGTTTTCAATTCGAGGTTGGTTGAATCTGCAGATGGGAAGTGCTGATTGTAGTGTCAAAAGTTATACCAGAGTTTTTGACTGGCCAGGGGTTGGTGCCTCTAATCCCCCTGTTGTTCAAGCGTCAACAGTAGTTTGCATCAGCAACAATTAACCTTACCTAATGAAAATTGAGGCCAATATAGTATGTATTGGTGGTTGTTTTTTGTTTTTGTTTTTTTAATTTCTGTGTTAACAAATTACCACAAACTTATGGCCTAAAATAATGACCATTTATTAGTTCAATTTTGTCAGAGATAATCTGGTGTGGTGTGCCTGGGTTCTTTTCTCAGGGTTTCTCACAAGGCTGAAATCAAGATGTTGGCTGGTGGAGTTCTTTTCTTGAGGCTCAGCAAAAATAGTACTTCCAAGCTCATTCAGGTTTCTTGCAGTTGTAGGGCTGAGGTCTTCATTTCTTTGCTGTCTACAGAGAGTTATTCTTAACTCCTAAAGTTCACCCGTATTCTTTGCCAAGTGGCCTCTAACATTTTCAGACCAGCAATGGTGTCAGATCCTTCTTGTGTTTGAATTTCTGACTTCCTCTTCTGTAACTAGCTGCAGAAAACTCATGCCTTTTAAAGGATTTTTGTGATTAAGTCAAGCTCACCTCTATACAAGGTCAGACAATTAAGTTCACGAACTCATCCTAGAAAAATTGCTGAATATCACTACGGTCACCTTTGAAGTACTCCCCTTGGAAAGCTATTCACTGAAGCAGGTGCCTAGTCTACCCTTCAAAGCAATTTTGCAATATTTTTTCTGGAATGGCCATCAGAGCTGTCATCATATTACCCTTAATGTCCTGAATGTCATCAAAATATCTTCCTTTCAATATTTCCTTTATCTTTGTGTAAAGAAAGAAGTCATTGGGGGCCAGATCAGGTGAGTAGGGAGGGTGTTCCAATCCAGTTATTTGTTTTCTGGCTAAAAACTCCCTCACAGACAGTGCCATGTGAGCTTGTGCATTGTTGTGATGCAAGAACCATGAATTGTTGGTGAAAAGCTCAGGTCATCTAACTTTTTCATGCAACATTTTTAGCACTTCCAAATGGCAAACTTGGTTAACTGTTTGTCCAGTTGGTACAAATTCATAATGAATAATCCCTCTGATATCAAAAAAGATTAGCGACAAGTTTGAGAACTTACTTGTCAGACCTTGTAACCTCTCTTTCTTAGGGCCAATTGTGATGTATAATATAACCTAATGATGGGAGTATTATATATTTTATCCAATTTTAAGGATTATGACAGGATGCTTTAGGAGTCATTTTAGAATTCTGTCTACCACAGTGATATTTTTAAAAGATATTTAGATACAAATAGGCTTGCTAGCATCTATAAAATTAGAACATTAGAAAGTGAATCTTACAAATTTATAAATTTGTTCAATATTTACTATTAAATAAAAGAAAATATAATTTAGCCAATGTACTATATGTAAAAAATGAAATGCAAATGTAAATAGGGAAATCAGGTATCTGATACTCATTTCTAGCAATTTAATCAAAAGCACAGAGAAAAGGTTTCAATCACCTACTTAGAATTTCTAAAGGCATGATGAGACATTTCAATTATTTTATAAAACATCTACTCAAGGAAGTATTGTTTGGTGATCTATACAGTATTCACTATAGGCAACAAATATTAGTTAAAGTCTGTACTACAAACAAAGAAACAAATTTAATTAAAAGCAACAACCTGGTCAGTTTAATACCATCTGTTCTATGCTATTAAGATAATTACATTCATATAATAATTAGGAATTGAAGAAGAAAATACAAGAACTTCTCATTCTATACTCCTTTACTTAACTGTTGAACAAACTGACTCAGAGAGGGTCAGTTTGGGAAACTTGCTCAAGAAGATACAATCATTTGACAGCAGAGCTGAGACTGGAGTTTCCATCTCTGATCCCAGAATTTTGTTTCTTCTGCTATCTCTTAACATCACTGACATATATATTATCTCTTATGCCCTTGCCTCAAGTGATTTCTAAGCATGTGTGCAAATATGTTCAATCACTTCCTCTGCTTTGAAAAGTATTGAAGTAGTCACTTTAAACCAAATTAAAAATTGAGTCAATTAAAAAAATAAAAAAAAGCAACTTGATTAACAATGTGCCTGGTTATGACAGCAAAACATAACAAGAAACACCCTGGACTCAGAGTAAAGAATACAGGGTACAAGCCTTGGCTTTGCCACTGACTTTGGGTAAGTTATTGAATTTATCATAACCTTAATTTTCTCATTTAAAAAAATGTTCTCTGCATCACAGAATTTTTTTGAGTATTTACTGAGATATGAGAAGGTACTGAGAAACAAAGTAGAATATTTAATTGGTATTACCTTTGATACTAGACACTTAACCCAGGAATGATTGTGAAAGTATGAAGGAAAGATGGAAGATTAAACATGATGTTAAACTTCAGAGTGAAATTTTCAAAAATAGCCTCAATTTTATGCTTATTGTACTAACTCTGAACAATAAGTATGTTTCACATAATTTCTCCACACATTGGTGGCAGCTAGCATTAATGCTTACAGTTTTCTTTAGTTGGCAAAGCCCTTTCTTGGTCAGAATCAGCCTTATTCCATGAACTCTGATTTACAGAGGATGATAGCCAACACTGTTGGAATTATTCATGTGGGCAGGGATTTTGGTATCTGGACTCAATCTTAATAAAACTGAGCCAAGTAAAACCCTTCATCAAAACCAAACGACTCTAGGTTTATTTTTCTTTTTAAATACATCTCTTAAGTATAAATCAAAGAATTTTGATTGTCACCAAAGGTCTATTTTATTGTAACTATAAAGGATACTCCCTCACATTAAAAAAATTGTACACTTTAGAAACTGATTAAAATAATTATTCAAGACGCTCCTCAAACCTGTTATACAATTGTAGGGCTGAAAAGAGTCATAGGGATCATTCACCCCAACCTCGTTATTTTATAGGTGAAGAAACTGAGATGCACAGTCTAATTTGTAAATGAAGGTCTCTAAAACCCTTCATAAAATCCTCAAGCCTCCTCCAGGTTTAACATATTTTCTATCACATTGTGCAACTTTTCAAGTACATATATTTTCATTTTTTTGATCTGAAAATATCCTCCAATTTAGGATTAAATCATTCTTCTCTAAGAAACTCTAAGTCTGTTTAAATTCGTTGTTTTCATTATTCAGTTCTTGAAATGAGCTTAGCTGATTCTTTTTAAGACACATCAGTGAAATAACTAGATTCTTTAGGTTCCCCTACACAAATGTTTTTCAAACTTAGTTGCATACTAAAATAAACAGGAGAGCTTTCAAAAATACAGATGCTTGCATCTCACTTCCAGAGAGTTTGATTTATTTAGTCCTGAGATGCGATTTGGGTGGGATCTCTTTAAAAACTTCCTGGGTGATTTTTATTGTGCAGCCAAAATTGAGAACCACTGCATGATCAACAAAGTAGGAAGGGTTGGTAGCAGCAATCTAAGTGATCAGTGATACAATTCTGGTGTCTTTCCTTCCATACCTGTGAGTTCCTTTATTAGTTGATCAGAACATTAAATGGAGAACTGGCGTATTTTGTTCCTACTCTGACAAACTTTTCTAAGTGCCATGTTAAAGTCCAAATATTTGCTCAACACTGGTAATATAAATACAAGTAACATATATTCCCTGTCCTAAATGAACTTCCCGTCATGGTGGGGTCAGATTAAGAGGCATTCATGCCATTGACCACTATAAGACAAAAGAAGGAGTGTGAAGACAAGGCATTCATGGCTGATTTTGCCCACTGACATCCTCCATCAATAGTAATAGTAGTACTGGTCGCATTTCTATCTACATCCAGATTTATAGTTCATCTGAAAGCAAGATATTAGTTTGTGATGAACAGATGAAGGAAAGCAGTTTTTGGTTAGGAGAGCTGATTTTCCAAAATCACTCAATAGCATGGATAGAGAATAGATACGTTACACCCTCGTTGTACTGCAAAGATGTGTAATTTTGCATGAGTCAATTGGCATTAAATACTAGTCAATAGAGTTCAAGAAAAACACTTCTGCAGATCCCTGAACACACCCTGTTCATTCACACTCCCCTCCAACAGCATGAATACTTCTCTCCAACAACATAACCTTGCAGATTCCTGCCAACCTACGGGGTGGGATCTAGAAGGTGTATAAATAGTGATGAGGAACAGATGAGGAAATTTGTTTTTATAAATGACTTAGAGTAATTTAAAATATGAAGTCTCTTTTACTAAAAGGGATTGAAAAACCCATCTCCTTTCTAAGCACAGTATCTATTTTGTGTTTTATTTTATGTACATATGAGATAAGTTTTTTAAAAGTACATGAAAAATTATGCAATCAACTAGTGAGAAATCAAAACATTTATTTTGTCTATTAGGTGTATATAATATGAACTATAAATATCAACCTCAAATACTATTTGGACATAATAAGAATTATAATACAAGCTCAATGATTCAAGGTAAAAATATATATCTCTGCATGATGGCATTTACTAAAATTGGGATTAAAATTCTTGGAAAGCTCAGTGAAGCTGGGAATCTCCTTAGCTCTTAGTGAAGTACCTGGCAGATTTATTTGTTGAATGAATGAAGAGAGGTCTTCAGGTTGTAAGCTAAATGTGACTTTCCCCTTTTCTTATTTGAAAGTACTCAGAGTCTGGTCTTAGTGTTTCTTCCTGTGTAACTGTTTTTATAGCATTTTAAAAAGAAGTTGGAGAGTGTCTTATACAAACTTTGATTCAATGATATTAGCAGTAAAATGGCACATTATAATTAGTGCTTTATAGGACACATTCGGCTGAGAATTTTATGACTCATCGACACTTAATCTTACAGTCAAAGAACACCTAATAAACATGTAAAATAAAAATATAAAATAAATTGAATTTATACACTGATTTTTAAAGAATTGACTATGGTAGGATATTAGCTATATGCCCTTATGGATATAGATTCTTCAGTGTTGTTTAGGGCTTGCCGATAGCTCAGCATTGACATTAACAATTTTAAATGGTATGAACCACTTAAAATGATGTCTTTCATGGGGCAGCCAGGTGGGACAGTTGGTTAGAGAGTGAGCTCTGAGCAACAGGGTTGCCAGTTTGATGCCCACATGGGCCAGTGAGCTGCCAACTGGTGGTTGGATGGCTCAGCTGGTGACAGCACATGCTCTTAACAACAAGGCTGCCAAGTGGTGACTGGACTTGGAGCTGAGCTTGCACCCTCCACAACTAAGACTGAAGGGACAACAACTTGATTTGGAGCTGATGGGTCCTGGAAAAACACAGTGTTCCCCTTCCCCAATTCTCCAACACCGTTCCCTTCCCCAAGTCCCCAATAAAATCTTTGAAAAAAAAATGATGTCTTTCCTTTTGTGTGTGCATGTCTCTGACATGGTGGCTAATAAGTCGGCCAGCTATGTTCAAGTGTTGCCAATCAAAATTAAAATCAGATGCTTTCTCAAGGGTACAGTAAATCATTGCCCAGAAAATTCACATTACTTTCTCTAGTCACATTTAAGTTAAAGTAAAATGTCCTATCACTTTGAGGCTTACTAGCATCAAGAAGATGTCAAAAATATCTATTCACAAATTTAAAAACTGTCACTCTAAATCTAAATTT
Source organism: Hipposideros armiger (assembly GCF_001890085.2). Taxonomy (NCBI): domain Eukaryota; kingdom Metazoa; phylum Chordata; class Mammalia; order Chiroptera; family Hipposideridae; genus Hipposideros; species Hipposideros armiger. The sequence goes on along the minus strand of NW_017732008.1, from coordinate 833,711 downwards.
CACTGTTGGGGATGGGGAGAGCCCAGCTCCATTAAGTATTTTATCATTACATTTTATGACAATAATATGATTATATATATATATATATATATATATATATATACTTATATTTATATAAGCCAACAATATGTTTCAAGTCATAGGTGCACAATCAGAGCCAGAATTTTTCATTATGAAACTGGAGTAAAACAAATACAAAGTTCTATACCACTCTTTCTTGCTCTGCTGCCAACCAGTCATTCAAACACATTATTAAGATGTACACAGGTAAGAAAACAGGCATTTTTTTTAGTCAGTTTTACTTGATCAAGATATATCCATGTAGATCAAAGGTATAAAATTGGTATAAAATTGATTTTTAAAAGACATTTAATTATTTCCCTATATCAAATTAACTAATGTCCATCTCTAAAGAATTAATTTCTCATACTACAAAAATTTATTAAGCATCAATTATATGATAGTTCCCATGCTAGACTCTAGGTATATAATTCTAACAAAAGCAGCCATGGTATCATGCCTGCCATTACAGAGAAGTATTGGGAAAGAGAGATATTAATCAGATTATTGCACGAATTATTAATTGATACATAACAATGCTAAGTGTTGTAAAGAACTGGCATGTTGTGCTACCAGAGTATATAAAAAAAGGTTTTTGTGTGGTGTTCAGAGGTTCTTCCCTCAGGAAATGAAATTAGACCTGAATAAGTGTTCTTCAAAGTTGGGACAGTAACATAGAGGATCCTAGGCAGAGAGGAGGGTTTTAGCAAAAGCCCTGTGGTAGGAGAGAGCATGCCTTTTGAGGCACTGAGTGCCAGTGAAGTTAGAATAAAAAGCAAGGAAGGATGGTGTTGGGCAAAGCTAGCCATGTAGGCAGGGGTGAGACCATGTAAGGCGTTGTGTGCTACATGAAGGTACAAATCTTTATTCTCAGTGAGCTGAAAAGTCACTGAAGAGTTTCTAAGTAAGAAAAAAAGTATGATTAAATTTTAGCTTTCAAAACCTTACTTTGATGGTTGTATAAAGAAACGACTGAATTGGAGTAACAGTTGATATGAAGAAACCAATCATTAGACATTTTAGAAATCAAGCCTTGGGAAAATGGAGACCTATTCTAAGGCTGAGAAAGACAGGATAAATAAGAGTGAATGCATTTAAGAGATATTTAGGAATTGAAGTCTAAAGATTTGATTGACTATGTGAGTGAGGAATAACATTATTTTAAGTTTCTAATTTAAACAAGTACTCAGATGATATAGGTGATTACTGTATTGAGGTAGAGAACCAGGTAGTTATTTTGTAATGAGGGATTTACTTTGTTCATTCATTCATTTGCATGATTTTGTTTTGTTGGGGAGAAATCAGGAATTTGGTTTTTGCCATGTAGAGTATGAAGGGCATCTGAGATATCCATGTGGAGCTGTACAGTAGTCCCCCTTCTCCATGGTTTTGCTTTCCACGGATTCAGTTACCTGCAGTCAACCATTGTCAAAAATGTTAAATGGAAAATTCCAGAAAGAAACAATTCATAAGTTTAAATTGTATGCTGTTCTGAGTAGTGTGATGAAATCTCTCCTGTCCTGCTCCATCCAATCCCCAACATGAATTATCCCTTTGTCCAACATCTCCACACTTTATAAGTTCTCACCTGTTAGTCATTTAACAGCATTCTTGGTTATCAGATCAATTGACTGTCTAGATAATGCAGTGCTTGTGTTCAAATAATCCTTATTTTACTTCATGATGGACCCAACATGCAAGATGCTGGCAATTTGGGTATGCCAAATAGAAGCTGTAAAGTACTTCCTTTAAGCAAAAAAGGTGAAGGTCTTGATGTAATAAGGAAAGAAAAAGGTCATATGCTGAGGCTGCTAATATCTACAATAAGAATGAAACATCTATCTGTGAAATTGTGAAGAGGGAAAAAGAAACCCATGCTATTTTGCTGAGAGAGAGAGACAGACAGACAGACAGACACCACATTCCCATAACTTTTATTACAATATATTGTTCTAATTATTATATTTTATTAGTTGTTAATTTCTTACTGTACCTAATTTATAAATTAAACTCTATTATAGGTGTGTATGTATAGAAAAAACATAGCATATATAGGGTTTGGTATTATCTGTGGTTTCAGGCATCCACTGGTGTTGTTGGAACTTATTCCCCATAGAACTACAGTTCTATGTAGTAGTTCTATGTAGTAGCTCTATATACAGGTTTGGAAACCAATGAAATTATCTGGGGCTAAATATATAAACTTGGAAGACATGGATGTCTAGCCACCAATTGACTAGATTGGTAATGGAAGCTGTAGACTTAGAAGAGAGAGTAGAATGAGAAGGAGGCACACAGCTTGGCATTGATGAACTCTGACAGTAAGGTTGACAATAGTTGAGAGTTGATCAGTTAAAAATACAATAACAAGGACTGGCCTAGTGGCTCAGTTGGTTAAGAGCACAAGCTCTGAGCAACAGAGTCGCTGGTTCGATTCCCACATGGGCCAGTGAACTGCACCTGAGCTGAGCTGCTGCTGAGCTGCCAACAGGTGGCAGGATGGCTCAGCTAGTAAGAGCACATGCTCCTAACAACAAGGTTTCCGGTTCAACTCCTGCATGGGATAGTAGGCTATGCCCACTCACAATTAAAATTGATTATGGCACCTTGAGCTGAGCTGCCCTGAGCTGCCATTGGGTGGCCAGATGGCTCAGTGGTTAGAGAGTGCACTCTTAGCAACAAGATTTCTGGTTCGACTCCCGCCTGTGATGGTGGGCTATGCCCACTCACAACTAAGATTGAACACGGCACCTTGAGCTGAGCTGTGGTGACCTGCCGACGGGCTGCTGGATGGCAACTGGACTTGGAGCTGAGCTAGCTGCACCCTCCACAACTAAGATTGAAGGACAACAACTTGGCTGTTCCCCTTCCCCAATTCCCCAACAGTGTTCCCCTTCCTCTATAAAAAATCTTAAAAAAAAAAGAAATATGATAACAAAGAGGTTGTCTGTTGCACAGCAAAGGAAAAATAATATTTAAAGAAGGAGGAGCTGATCAAAAATGTTGAAGACAGCTGAAAGATTAGGTTGGCAATGAATTTTTTATGGAAGTTTATTCCTGTACAAAATCAGACCAATAACTCAGAAAGCTGGAAAAAAACAACAACAAAAAAGAACGATGAATTTGATGTGTAGATGTCAATGGAGATGTCATTGATGGTGAGGCCATGTCATGTTTTTATTTTTGTTTTTTAGGTTGATGGGAGATACTTAAGGATTTAAAACTTTTGATGAGCGAAATCCAAGGGAGATGGAGAGTGTGCTGAGTACATTGGGATATTCATATGTATTCACTGTATTTTTTCATTTCCCATTCTAAGAAGAGAGACAGGCCTTGGCAATCCTTTGTCTCAGGGGACAGTTTCTCCTGTCTTTCAGAATCTTGTTTTCCTGGAAGCATGAGCTCCTTGAGAGGATTTCTTTCATAGAGGAAAGAAGTGATGGGAGGGCCTCTACCTACCGTTTCAGAGTGGGACGAGGGTGGGACAGATACATGTTGTTTATAGGGATCTTATCAAGAACCCCTCTTACAGTCACAGTAGAATTTTTGTGGGTAAAAACAAGGGTCCTATTACTGTTGCCAAAAAATTATGAGAATAAGCCAGTCAAGGGTTTGATAATTATTGCCAGGAATGAGCATTCTGTGTGCTAATTATTTGCTTTATCTCACCAGAAGTGCAAGTTACCCAGGTTCTGCTTATAGATTCAGACTGGTCGAAAAGTATTCTTTTCTTATAGATCTATCTAGGGCCTTTAGTCTTTTGTAAAATCCATCTGCAATTTTCCTTTACCTATATTTTTCTACACTGAGTCATAGGATACTTTATTGTTTAACTATTTTTTGAATTTTTGAGCATATTCTGCTTTCCATTTTGTGCTACTTTTGTCCAGTCAGAATTTTATGGGTTATACTAGATTCACATTTAAAGATTTAGCTATCTATTGGAAGTAGTAGCATTTTTGGGTGCTATGTTGCTGATGGGTAGGAAACAGGTGTTGAGCTTGCTAAAGAGACTAGCCATGCTCCACACAGCTGAATCTCAATATGGTCCTCTGATCGTGCACATCATGCCTTGATTCTGTAGTTGATGAGTTTATAATAAACTTATTTAACATTAAATATTGAACTACAATTTAGATATCCAATATTCAGGACTTGATCATAATATATTTGTTATTCTTGAATGCTGACAGTACAAATGCACATTAAGGAGGGTTCAATTCACTGAATCCTATAATTCTATCGATAAAACATGAAATTTTGTATTTCTACTCCCTGTTACATACTTGCGTGATTGAACTTCTCCATTATTCTCAGTAATTTTGGAATTGTGTTCAATATTCATCGCCTCAGCAGGCTGCAATCTCGATGTGGACCAGCATGTCATACTGAGCACAATATTCAGTGACTTGCCTACAACACAGCAAATCCTCAATCAGTATTTATTGAATGAATGAGTGGGTGAATGGATAAGTTATATTTACTATTAAAACATTTTCCCAGTTCTCTAAGGTGCTCAGGTATTTTCCAAATACATAACTTTTTTTAATTGAATTTTTATCATTTCACTTATTCATTGATTTATTTAACATTTATTTAAAACCTGGTTTATCCAGACATAGTTCTGGTGCATTCACAATTCACAATGTAGCATGTATTCTCATCCTGCTTAGAAACTTTACTGCATTAACTGCCAAAGGAAATTTTCTGGACACAGAGAAGGTTTGGCTGTGCAAAAAGTGGCCTTCCTCCTTTCCATGTATCCTAGAAAGAGATTCAGAGAAGGAAATGGCAGTAACTATTCAACTGCAAACATGTTTTAAAGATTATATGTAAGGAGAACTCCACTGGCCATGATGTAGTTATAAATAAGGAGTTCTGGAAAAGGTTCACAAGAACACATGTTTGGATCAAAAAGTCCCGTTATGCGAAAGACAGATTTCTGGAAAGGTACCCCAGCCAGGAGATTCACTTACCAGTAGCTGCTATTATTAAAGTACTAATAGTCAAAAATATTTTATTTAGTGCGATATTTATATCACACTTGCTATTTTTGGACCCACAGTTGGACTTTTCCACTGTAACTCAGGAGAAATGCCACCCTGATCCACTTGAAAGAATACATATGCGTTATGCTGCTATCCTTACTTGTTAGCTCCCGAAACAGGTAAATTAACATTTAGTGACAACAGAGGCCCTTGCCAGGGTTTTCTATACCTTCTTACATTTTTTAAATCTTTATTATTTTATCCTTTAAAAATTTCTATGCAGCAGCTCATAATAGTTCTGCATTACAATGAGAAAATTGAGGCTCAGAGATTCTAATGTGTCTCAGTTACACAGGTACTGAGTCATGAGGTCAAAATTTTATTCCAGTTCACTGGGAGTCCAATTAGCTGTTTGACATGTTCATTTGTATGAGAGTAAGACAAAAGTCAAACCACAAAGAACATATCGGAACTTAACTCATTACTCAATGCTTCAAGCAATTTCTTTTGAATTCTATAATAGCCTTTGAATGCTGGAATAATATTTCCTTAATTGTCTTTGTGCTTTTCAAAAAATACTCGACATACTATTAAGTTTAATCTCCATTATTAAAATTTTTCAATCTTTCTTTAAGTTTTACTCAATCAACAAAACATTAAACCAAACTCTGATTTGCAGTGTTTGCTGACTTGTATAGTGTAAATATTCCCACCAATAGCCAGTTAAAACTGGTATAAGCTAGCTTCAGGGAGGTAAAAAAAAAATACTTTAAAAGGGAGAAAAGTTAATCTTAGCCTACTCAGATATTACTCTGATATCAAGTAACATTCAGGGTTATTTTTTTACAGTTTCAAAAATTTAGATAGACTTTTAAACTTAGAGAAAATTTGCAAGAATAGCACGAAGAACTCCCACATGCATGTCAATAATTTTGTTTTCCCTGTTTGCTTTATTATTTCTCTCTTAATTTGTCCCTCTTCTCTCTTTCTCTCTCTCCCCTCCCCCCACCACAACCCCTCAACCCTTCATTAGTCTTGCTAGGTGTTTTATTATTATTATTATTATTATTATTATTATTATTATTATTATTATTAGCTGAGTCATCCTGCCATCACCTGTTGGCAGCTCAGCAGCAGCTCAGCTCGGACTGGGAATCAAACCGCTGTTGCTCAGGGCTCACACTTTTTTTTTTTTTTTTAAAGATTTTATTGGGGAATTGGGGAAGGGGAACAGTGCTGGGGAATTGGGGGAAGGGGAACAGACAAGTTGCTGTTCTTTTGTTCTTCAGTCTAGTTGTGGAGGATGTTGCTTCGCTGGCCCAAGCTGGCACCATCATTGCACTCTTCCTGGGAGAGGCAGATCAATCGCCAGCCTCTGGACGGCCGCTCACGGCAGCTGCTGGCCGCTCATGCTGGCTGCTGGCTACACAGGGTAGCCCATGACAACCCGCTGAAGCCTTGTAGCCCATGACAACCCACTGCAGCATGGGCTGCAGCCTACGCTCTCGCCGTTGACCCACGGTAGCCCAGCTCCAGGTCGAGCTGTTGTTCAGCATCTTAGCTGTAGAGGACAGTGTCACTGTTCCTCATATGTGGGATCCGAACCAGGGCCCTCTGGTGTCCCAAGCCAGCTCTTAACCAACGCGCCACTCAGCTGGCCCAGGGCTCACACTCTTGAGCGAGCTGTTAACCAACTGAGCCACTCAGCCAGCTTGGTGTTTATTACTTTTATTAACCTTTTCAAAGACACAGATTTTTGGCTTCATGAATTTTGTCAGTTTATCTCACAGTGTATTATTGATTTTTCTTTATTCTATTTAATTTAAATCTTAGCTACTGTTCTTTTTCTAGCTTCTTAAGGGAAAAACTTGATAATAGGTTTTAGACCATTCTTCTTTAACATAAACATCTAAAGCTACAAATTTACCCTTGAACTCAGCTTTAAATTTATACTGCAAATGTTGTGGTGGTATATTTTCATTATCATTCTATGAAATATTTTTAAATTTCTCTGTAATTTGTTTATGAGCTGTGAGTTACCTAGCAGTATGTCAAATTTTGAAATAATTGGGGCTTTTCTAGATATTGTAAAGTTGATTTCTAACAGAATTCTCTATTAGTTTTTCAGTTATAACTATTTACATTATTTTTAATGGTTGTTCTAAGGATTGCAATATGCATTGTTTATTTTAGAATTAACATCGTATCACTTTATGTAAAAGATAACTTTGCAACCGTAAAGTTCCTTTTAACTGGTCATGGTCATTGTTGTCATATATATTACAACTACTTACTTACACTTATAAATCCCACAAAAATGCTGTTATTTTTATTCCGTCATATGTCTTTTAAAGAAATTATGACAAAATATCCTTTGTATTTTTTTATGTTTAGCAACATATTTACCATTTCTGATTTTCTATATTTTTTCATATAGATCAAAGCATTCATCCGTTTTTTTGTTTCCTTCAGCCAGAAGAGTTTTCTTCAGTTTTTTATTTTATTGCAGTGCTACTGGAAATACATTTTCTCCGTTTTCATCTGAAAACATTTTTATTTTTTCTTGATACCTAAAGAATAATTTAACTGGATATGGTATTTGTGGTTGTGGGTACTTTTGTTGTTATGTTATTTATTTGTATGTTTCAGAATTTAAGGATACAATTCAACTGGGATGAAGCTCCGCCTTTTCCTTATAAGAAGTCAACTTCTATTCATGTCATTTTTTTCCCTGACTGCAATCTGTAATTTTCTTCTAGTTACTTTCAAGATTTTGGTTTTTTGGGGCCGACTGAATGGCGTGTTGGTTAAGAGCTGGCTTGGGACACCAGCTCTGAGCAGCAGGGCCCCGGTTCGGTCCCCATGTGAGGGTCAGTGGCGCTGCGCCCTCTACAGCTAAGATGGTGAACAACAACTCGACCTGGAACTGGGCTGCTGTGAGTTGCCGGTGACGGTGTAGGCTGCAGCCCCTGTTGCAGTGTGCTGCCATAAGCTACCGTGTGTGGCTGGCAGCCAGCATGAGCAGCCTGCAGCTAGTGTGAGCTACCAAGAGCCACCGTGAGCAGCTGTCCAGAGGTCGGTGATCAATCTGCCTCACCTGGGAAGAGCACAAAGATAATACCAACAATGGGCCAGTGAAGCAACGTCCCCCACAACTAAACTGAAGAACTTTTGAAGAACAAAAGGACAGCAACTTGTCTGTTCCCCTTCCCCTGATTCTTCAGCACTGTTCCCCTTCCCCAATTCCCCAATAAAAAATCTTAAAGAAAAAAAAAAAGATTAAAAAGAAAAGTTTTTATTTTTTGTTTATCTTTGTTTTATTATCAGTTTGGTTATAATGTGCCAAGGTGTGGCTTCCTTTGTATTTATATGGCCTATATTTCATAGAGTTTCTTGGATCTGTGCTTTCATATGGTTTTTTTGCCATATTTGGAAACATTTTAGCCATAATTATTATATATATATATATATATATATATATATATATATATATATATATGATAGATTAAAGAAGTAAGCCATGAAGCTCTCCGGAGATAAAGCATTCTTGGCAGATGGAAGAGTCCATGCAAAGACCCAAAGTTGGGGTTGGGGGGGGCAAGTCTGACATGTTTGTGGAACAAGGAGGGAGCCTGGACAATCAGAGCTGTGAGTAAAAGGGGGGTGCAGTACAAGAAGTTAGAGAAGCCACATCATATATGATTTTTCAGGTTTTTTAACAGAAGATTGGCTAGTAAAGCTTATGTGGAGAATCATTTTTTATCAAAGGAGTGATAAAGCTCTATTGAGCTTTATCTTGAGAAGTTGCTGGAAAGCAAAGCAGATGACTAGAGCTGTTGGTGGCGAGGAAAGTAAGGTCATGAAAAAGCTTTTATTTTCTTTTAATTTAAAGTGGGTTATGGTTAATTTTATGTGTCAACTTGACTGGGCCATGGGGTGCCCAGCTATTTGGTTAAATATTATCCTGGGTGTGTCTGTAAGGGTGTCTCTGATGAGATTAACGTTTGAGTCAGTAGACCAAGTAAAGCAGATTGCTCTCCTAATATGAGCCGGCCTCATCCCATCCACTGAAGGGATACATAAATTGAAAAAGCTAAGTAAGAGAGAATGCGCTCTCTGCATGACTGTCTTTGAACTGGGATATTGGTCTTTTCCTGCCTTTGGAACTTAGACCGTTGGTTCTGCCAATTGCCTAACTTCGGACTTCACAGTGTCCATAACTGTACAAGTCAATTCTTCATAATAAGTTGATAGATCAATCAATAGTTAGATATCCTATTAGCTCTGTTTCTCTGGAGAATCCAGACTAATACAAAATGGGAGAGGTTGTAGCATGCTTGAATACTGATTGGAATGATACAAGAAAGAGAGAGGGAAAATTTGTGAGGTTATGAGTTTTAGTAGGATAAACAGAAAGAAATTTATTGCACAAATGGAGATTGGCATGGTTCATCTATAGTAACAGGTAACAAGCTACAGTGTATGTATACCGATGCTGATTGGTAAATAGATTTGGAGGTGGGGATCTGGAGTTTTCATCTGATTACTTTTATTTTCTCCACGAAGTAGGGAGCAATGCCACTGGCTAACAGTGAAGATGGGGAAAGATGCTGGTTTCAGGAGATTAGATATGGAAAGTAGTCATTTAGGAGAGTGGGAGAGCAGATGTCCTATGCAAAGGTATTAATTTGCTGCTAAAACAAATACAAGAGCAAGATAATAAAATGGGGGCTAGCATTAGTCTAAAATTCTTCCTAATAGAGTAAACCTGTCTCGTGCCTTGGCCCTTTTCTTATCTCTTTTCAACACCCTATTTTGGTGCTTCCTTCTCCAAGTTAATAACCATTATGTGCCCCAAACCCCATATTTCTCACTTTCACAAGCCTTTGCTTTAAAATTGTATCATTTTATCTCTTCCTATCAGGTCTTGCCTAATATCCATTTGGCTGCATACTGCAGGTAACTGTTCAACTCACACTAGTTAAGAGATAAATAATTCACTAGCTCATATAATAAGCTAGATGTGAAGAAGTTTTCACAATAAGTTGACCTAGGGACTTAATGATGTAATCATGAATCTACTTTATTTGGTCTTTCCCCACTGCTGTGCATTTTTTCCAACTTCATCTAAGTCAGTGTTTCCAGATAATGTCAAATGTTTCACAATATCTAGAACATCTTTGATTCACAGCTGGAAGATTTCCACTAGCATCTAGCTTGTAGAGGCCAGGGATACTGCTAACCATCCTACAATAAAGAAGTATATGGTCAGAGAAACCCTGATATTCTATTGAATATTTGTTTCAATAGCCATAAGAGCTACATGCTTCTTTATTAATATTTAGTGGGGTAAAGAGATAGGAGACTTTTTTTCTGTAACTTGTTTTGAGAGTGAAGAAACTTCCTAGTAGCCTTTTGAATACTATCTCTCATGTCTAATCAGACCAAGTTGATTAGAGACTCATTCTTTACTCCAATACTGGCAAAGGGGATGAGATTATCATGCGTGTCTTAGAAAAATTAGGGCCCAACTTTGTTCACAAAATTGTATTGATACCACTTGTTGGGGCTACGTAAACTAGATATTGGGGAGTCAGTCACAGTCGTCAAACCATTTAAATTTTTAGTTAACCTATACTAGTGAGTATATGGATAAATATGATCTTAAGGAGTTATCAGGTGATTCTGTTCACATGGTGCGCTATAGTGCTAAGTGGGAAAGACACAAGAGATGACATTTACATTATACTTCCTTCTATATACTTTGTCAGCACCAGCACTCTCTTAGGCTTGGGTAGGTCGCTAGATCACTTTTGGATAAGGCAAATTGAGATGAAAAATAGAATCACCATGGAAGGACAAGTTCCAGATGTCTGCTGATGTCATTCTCCAGATACATGACAATGTGTTGCCTACCAATGGAGCTGCGGAAAGCATTAAATTAGCATTTGGTTGCCAGGCAACCAAATACCAACAGCAGTACCAGCTTTTGAAAAGCATAAGAAGTCAGGCCGTTGTTCATTCTCCTTGTTTTAAAATCTTGGGTAGTAGCTGACTTAGTTTATTTACATAATTAAAAACAATATCTGTATTAGTCAGAGTTCTCCAGAGAAATACAGACAACAGGGTATAAAAAGAGGTTTATTATGAGGAATTGGCTCACACGGTTGAGCCTGAAAAGTCCCACCATTTGCCATTTGCAAGCTGGAGACTCAGGAAAATTGGTGGTGTGATTCAGCCTGAGTCAAAAGGTCTGAGAACCAGGGGACCCAATGATGTATATCCCAGTCTAAGGGGAAGAGAAAGTGAAACAAGGTGCCTTATCTCCAGCAGTGAAGCAGGAAAATAGAGCTTAATTCTTCTTACCTTCACCTTTGATTCTATTCAGATCCTCAGTGCATTAAATGAAGCTCAACAACATTGGGGAGGGCAATCTACTTTATTGAATCCATTGATTCAAATGCTAATCTCATTCAGAAACACTGTCATAGACACACCCAGAAACAATGTTTAATCTGGACACCTTGTGACCCACTCAAGGTGGCACATAAAATTAACCATCATAAATCCACCCCTTGTCAACATGGCATCCACACACATATCCTTAAACCATACATAATCTCCAAATAAAGATAATAACCAAGTCATAATTCCACCTAACATGATACAACTCGCCTGCATACAACCAAAAACACTAACCCTACTCCCAAAAAAGGAGTAAAGTTCTTGAATAATGTTTAGTCTCCTTCTCAATAGCCTATAACTTAAATATTATGATATAAAATGAATACATCTTATGTTACATGATAAGGGAATAAGTCTTCATATCTGTAACTGGTCACGTGGTCATCGCTGGTGTTTATAACCACCTCCTTCCACTACCCATTCAGTATTCCCTTTGCTTTCAGCAAGCACCTCAGCTGTTCCTGGTTCTTTACCTCATGACGTGATCCAAACCTTCATTCCTGAAGGGCCTAGGCCATGAGTCATCTTGCCTGGATTGGGTTGTTGTAGTTTTCAATTGACCTTGTTTACAGGACATGTTAATGCTAAAAGACATTTGAAAGGATCTCCTATATTCCAGACATACTCTTCTTTACCTCCATTGTGGAGTAGTAGCCCAATTTCCACTTGGGGTCAGAATCACCCCAGTCAGTTCTGGAACTCCTTCCTTTGCCTGTTGATTCAGAGGCATAAAGAGCCCAAAGTGGCTGGATTGAGTCACTATTGTGTCTTCTGGTTGAAGCACTCCTCCCTCTGGAACTAAGACCTTTAGGCAGAACATAAACCCAGAGGAACAGGAAACAGACATTTTGATAGTGGGTGGCCAGTGAGTGCTGCCACTCCCATTTCCACTCTTTGATTCCTGGGCCCATGAATCCTGGCTATTGGAGAAAACAGCACATATTAGACACTGATTCAGAACATATACAGCCTTCTTGAGAATCTTTCACCAGCTCTGCAAGGTGTTGCCCCCTAGCTGGCACTGTGACTACGTCTTCTAGAAGCCATTCTACCATTCTATCAAGCCAGGTGCTTCAGGATGGTGGGGAACATGGTAAAATCAGTGAATTCCAGGAGCATGGGCACACTCCAGTAATTATTTTGCTATGATGTAAGTTCCTTGATCAAAAACAATGTTATGTGGAATGCCACGATGGTGGATAAGGTACTCTATAAGTCCATGGAGTGCAGTTTTGGCAGAAGCATTGTATGCAAGAAAGACAAATATATACATATAATCATATTCTTTAATGCTAGAATTTCAGAACTGAGGCAAGCTGGTGAGGAAGACAGTTGAGGGCAGATGTGATTTGTTGATAGTTGTGCACACATGTGCACCTCTCGTTGACCCAGGCAGCTAGGTACTTGGGTTTTAGTCACACTTTGCCATGAATCATCAGCTTGGGGAAGTCAGTGAGGTGCCCTTGGCCCATTTCCCTCTATTGGAAATGAGAGGATTAGACTAGAAGGATTCTAATGGCTCTGCTTTAACATTCTCCCAGCCTATGGCAAAGCATTTACCTGCTTGTATATTGCTGAAGGTTTCTCAAAACAAATTATTCCAAAGTCTATAAATCTTAATAGCATTCAATTCAATTTAATTTGCAGAAGGCACTTGGATGCTTTATATCTTATAATTCCCTTACAAGGCAGCCAATCCAACAAACATGGGTTGTGCAAAGGACACTGCACAATAGGCACTAGGAAACTCATAATCATGTGACATAAGCAGACATAACTTCAATTCTAGTCCTGTTGCATTTTGTGTACTCATCTGTCATTTCACAGCGGCTCTCAAAGAGTATATGAATGAATAGAGCATATGCATAGCAAAATTCTACTAAAGAAAAGGTTTTTGGGTTTTCTATTTTCTTCCTTTCAAGCAACTATTTATTTTAACCAGTTTTGTAAAAATTGTCCAGAACATAACTACATTATTAAACTGTTCAATGCCATTATGGATGCTCTATCAGTTTTATTTTCCATTAACTAATTTTCAAGGCCTTATTACCACTTAGCACTATTTCATTATACTTAAGTTATTATAGCATGTTGGTGAAAACCATGAATTCTGGAAGCAGGGTATAGGTTTGAATCCTGACATTGTCTCTTAGTAGCAATAATCATGAGTAGAATACTCAAATCATTGTATCTCATTTCATTATGCATAAAATATGAATAAGGTAACACCCACTTTATAGGGATGTTATAAGGGTTAAATGGATTATTCCATTTGGATCGTTGAGAACACTGCCTGGCATATTAGGTAAGAGTTCAAAAAACATTAGCTATTGTTATTATTTCCATTTTTCCTGTTCTTGTTTTATAATGGAAAGAGAATTCATAAACCTACTTGACTATAAAGTATTTTTGTTAGATATGTTAAATATACTTAGGAATTTTTGAAATACTATATTTCAGAGATGGATTAATGCTATAACACATTCGTAAACCAAAGAGGAATTATGTTGAGCATGATAATTTTTTTCAATGGTGTATCATTGTATGTTTTTGTGAGCACCTGTTTACCAATCAAGGCCAAAACTTTTAATTATCTTAGTTGTATAAAAACTTGGGTCTTTGAAAACAGAAAGAAATTTTCCAGCGAAATGCGCCTTTTGAAAAAGTAATTTACTTCACATCAAAGCATGAAGGAGAACATATAACCTATGATTTAACATGCTATTTGCAGCTGGGCAGCCTGACTTGGAGGGGAAATGAGGGATCAGTTGATGAGCTAGAAAGAATAAGCAGGTGGAGTCAGGAAAGAAAGGGGAAGCAAGCGTAAGTTGGATTGGAGCATACTGGGAAGACCACACTCAGAAGTGTTTTGGGGTTAGTGGTATTGAGACAAAGTGTGATGAGTGGCTGTTTCCAAATTCACGCTCATAGTTGAGACAAGGCAGCACCAGGAAGTGCTGATACGTGCATTTGGGAAAATTGTTTAAAAACTATTCATTTGGTTTAGACCCAGACACAGGACCAGAGCTGAAAAGGACCTAAAACTTCTGTCTCCAAAATCATCCAAAACAGATGATGGTTGTCTGTGCTAATTATAAAGCCATCCAAGGGAGATTTTCCACCATGTAATGAAATCTCAGACTGTTTAAGTGAGAGCTATCATCAACATATGTACATTTCAGTAGTTATTGAAAGCAATGGTATTTAATCAATTTCATTTGCATCAAACTGTACAATCTTATTATATCCTATTTTCTCTTGCCCTAATTTATTTCAGTCATCAATTTAAAATGAAAAAGAATTTTCATTTCTTTGTTTTAAATTAGAGAATGTAAGAGGTTTCTGCCTCCCTCATTTGTCCTGCTGGCTTTGATGTCTTGACTTTTGTTCTCAAAGACTCAGTTTTAGTATTAGGCTCCTGGGCCAACTGCATTCTCAAGTCATGAAAATTGTTAAGGGATGGAAAATCATAATGAAATTAAGATGTTGCCTTGTCTATCATCTTGAATTATTTTCTTACAGGATTTTACAGAGGAGGTGGAAATGGAAAGAATAAAGAACAAATCAAAGCACCAAATTAAAAAAAAATCAGCAAAGGCAAAAAGAGTCAGAACAAGGATATGTTAAAATAAGTTTGAGAGAGATTGTCTCCATGAAACTGTATAGATTATTTTCTATAAAGTTAGTGTCATATTCAAATAATTTGTTTGGAACCTGGGCCATCCTTTTCTTTATTAAAGCTTATTGCCATCTTTGCCCTGAGACTTCAGACTAGAGCTTGGACTTCTGGCTGATTTCCACGTTTACCTCTCCTGAAATTTCGAGATACAGACTAAAGAGATAGGTGTTGGACCCAGTGGGTCATTATCTTATATTTTATGAGAAGCCTTGGGAGCAAGGAGAGCTAAGTCATAAGGATATAAAAACATAGGGAATTTCCTTTTACTAGTGGTTAAAAGCTGAGTAATAGGGAATAGTGTGGTGGCTTCTCTTAGGAAAACCCCTAATTCACATTCCTACTCCTATTACAGTATTTTAATTTATTCATCTGAAATATGTTTCTTTTCCAAAGTACAGTTAACACTTTCATCCTGGTTTTCAGTCTATAATGGCAAACTGGTCACCCACAGTTACCTCTCCTCCATCCGTAGGTCCCATAGAATGGCAATGGAGATATAAAGGTTAATGAGTTCTTGGTAATGCTGTAAACAAAAGACAGTTCCTCCACCAAAGCAGACTTTTGGAATTCTGGAAGTGGAAGGGGTTATACTAATAGATAAAGCAGATTGGTGAAAAAAGTCACAGCTTGGAACAAATGCAGGGTAAGATGTTGTACTTGAGGGAGAAGTACTTCCTAGCTGGGCCACAGGGAAATTTCAAGTTTGTAGTTGGCAGGCATCTAAACAGCAGGATTGGGTAGAATCACAGAAATGCATATGGCTAAGGTAGCTCCTCATCCTCCCATGCATTTTTGGAACAGCGTTCTAGAACATTTGTTCACAGATGGAAATCTAAGACATACCTCCTACACAGAGTGAGTAATATTGTAGATTTGGAGAGGGGTCAATCATAGTCTGTGTAGTAAAGCAAAGGAAGTAAAGAAGAACCTGAAAGGACATGATATTTCCACAATAGTACAGTAAGAGACAGTGCCTGACACTGTGGAAAAGTTGTCTACTTCCAAAGTAACATATGCTTTCCTTTGGTATTTGTGGAGTTCTTGAGCTAGCCTTCCTACTCTCAGGTATGTATCATAAAGGAAAGCTTGATTTTCAACAGGATCCATCAAGTTACACAGAGATCTGGCAGCCCTTTCTATTTAGGTAGACAGATATATAACCAAAAAGAAAAAGTATGATAGAAATTATGCTGAGTCAGATCTAATTCTGTTCATAAATGTGGATTGTTAAACACAGATTATTAAACTTTTGAGAAATACTTAATGGCCTGGAAGAGAAGGACCAAGCTGGAAAACCAGAACAACAGATCCCAGACATAGAAATAATGCAAGAAATAGTAGATAATTTAAAAATTCTAATATGTGTATTTAGAGATATTTGAGAGAATATATATCACCCATAAAGCAAAAATAAGTTATTAGGGATTAAGAGTAATCATAGACCAAGAGAAACTCTCTAAAAAAATATACAGAAAACTAAACAAATAATAATACAGATATAATTTTTAAAAAGAATTAGAAAGTTGGAAATAAAGTTGAATGAAATAATCACACAGACCACCTATATTCTAGTTCATATTGCAAAAGGCAAGAACAGAGGAAAGTGGAATTGAGGATGAGGGTAATCAAATAAACAGTTGGTCAAAGGAGGCCTCAGGGAGAAGGGATATTTGAGCATGAAGAGGAGTTTGTGAGTCTTGCAGACAACTGTGGGATAAGCACTCCAGGGAGAGAGAAGTGTCTTTGCAAAGGCCCAGAGGTGGAAATGTACCTGGCATATTTGAGAAATGGTGAAGAAGTTCCTGCAAGTGGACCTGAGTGCCTGGCAATGAGGAGAGTTGGACAAGAGGTAAGAAAGTAAAAGGAGCCAGATTTTCTTGGTCCTTGTTGACCACTGCCAACTAACCCTAAGATAAATACAGAGCAAGTGGAGGGTTCTGAACAGAAGGATGACATGCTCTGACCTACTTGTAAAAAGGATGATGCTGGTTGCTATTCTTGGTTAAAGTATGTTTTGAATAACATTTTTGTTTTGTTTTCTTTTTATGAAGACTACTCTAAGTCCTCGAATATTTGAAGATTTCTTTCTGTTGCTTCTTTTGAGTGAGCCACAGAAAGAACCCGAACTCTCACCTCAGTTGAAACATTGATGTGGGGCCTGAAGACACAGTGAGTCCTTTTGATCTTTACATTCCAGCCTTTCTTGAACTCAGAACAGTTGTCTCTTATATATATATATATATATATATATATATATATATATATATATATATATATATATATATATATATCCATACATTTTAGATAAAATTATCTGATGTTATTTCCTGAAACATATCTTTCCTAAGACATGGTTGGTTGCAAATGGTGCCTGTTTAAATGCATACTGGCTCAGGAGGGATGGCTACTACGGTAGACACTTCTGGTTGCCTACCAACAGCTGCTCCCAAATCTTATTTTTCTGCTAACTGAAGTCCAGCTTGTTTAAGACTGAGATGTCTTGCTCTCCAGAAATTAAGGCAATCTTCCAAACTTAGTAAATAAATTGTGATTAGTTTAGACCAATCATAGTGATTTTATTTTCATTTGATTGAAACTCATTTTTGTAGACTTCTTGCAGATGGGAATGACCAAGTGGTTAGAGAGAAGTTCTGGGAGGAGGTGGATCTGAAGATAAATTTCCCAATAAAGGAGGCAAATGTGAGACTAATGTGAGATGAGCATTTTCTTTCCCCTTCTTCCTACTCTGAGGATGAACATGTCTTGAGCTATGGCATATGCCTATCAATCAGAAGACAAATAGAAAATATGAAAATATGTCAGAGCAGAAGGAGAGGAAGAGCCTGGATCCTTGAGCCATCCCTCAGCTGC
The DNA here is from genome assembly GCF_001890085.2 of Hipposideros armiger. Taxonomy (NCBI): domain Eukaryota; kingdom Metazoa; phylum Chordata; class Mammalia; order Chiroptera; family Hipposideridae; genus Hipposideros; species Hipposideros armiger. The sequence continues at coordinate 815,648 of NW_017732008.1, read as the reverse complement.
TGGACCAACATTGAGAGGGTTTTTGTTAAGTAAATAATAAACATTTTTAAGGTTTAAGCCATTGTCAGTCAGGTATTCTGTCATTTGTAGCCAAAGGTTTCCTAACAAACATAGCCATTCAGAGAATAGTATTGGTGAAAGTACTGGCATATTAAATATTTCAAACCAAAATTTTAAAAGTCAGGATAGATAATAACCATTTCCTCATTAATGGGTATACTTACACATCCTGTTTTTAGCTATAATGTGCAGAAGTTATATGAAACGATAACAATATAGATATCTATCTATCAATCACATGTTGGATTACTATGCTTTGAAATTTGTGAAAATGATTTGTAGCAATAGTAACAGGGTAATTCATCATTACATATGTTAATGAAATGTGCTTTCTAATTTAAAAATATTTTTATATCTATTTAATTATTAAAAATAATTTAGATGCTTTTGGAATCTTTGCCTTAGCTGGTGGTGATGTTAACACCCTTTATATACAGACAAGCATGTAGACATCAGGTTGTTGTAGACATCACACTGGCTATTCATCAAAATCAAATGTAAATATTTAGCTTCTTGATTGGAGCTGGGCTGGAAATAGCAAACATGGAGGGGAAATGCATACCACCAGCTCACTCACAGAACACTGCTAGATATGGGTGAAATAACAAACTCAGTTTGAGCACATATGTCAACTATGTGTCATCCTTGTTATAGAAGGAAGATAAGTGTGCAAAAATCTTTAAGAACCATAAAGAAAATCTTTAAACATATGTTCTTCGGGAATGGCTAAGTTGTTTCAAGACTATTGTGCCTACTTGAACCCTACTATCTAAGAGAGGAAAAAAAATTAGAAAAGTTTCCGGGGTCATCCACATGGTTATTAATGAGCTAGGAATAAAAGTGATGAGTAAAGTCCAAAGGCTATTTATTGTTTAGTCTTGGTTAAACACTGAGAGATGAGCCTGATCTCTAAGTGTATAAAAGATGAATATACAAAGGAGAGGAGCCAGCTGTTCTCCGCCTTCACTGGAGACTGAAAAGGCAAAAATAGGCCCCATATGTGATTATCTCGTGGACATAGGCCTAGGCAAAATCCAATGTTTGTGTAACATGGGGATACCATGCCACTCTTTTCCTCAAAGGGATATTCTGAGATGTTTTGACCTTTGAAGAAGTCTTTCAACATTATTTTATGATTGCAAAAGAGAACCAAATTATATTTAAATAAGATAAAAGAGGAAGCAGGGGAAGAAAAACTTTCATAATGTTACAATAACACACATCCTCAGATGAGTCATTACTCTTTGTCCCTCTGAAAAATGTATAACTTTAAAAGTGAAAATAATGTTTTGTGGGAGCCGATCTATTTGAAGATTAATAAAGTTTAAAGTTACTCATAAATTGCAAAATTATACCATCATAAGTCTCCTAGTAGTAAAATATGAGCTTAGTGTGCTAAGACTTAAATGGAGATTTAACTACTGGCGTGCCCTTTTCTTCCCACTGATGTGGATGAGAGACAATCACTAAAATATCTCTAAAACCTCAGCTAGAGACTTCTGTCTGGAGTGGTTTTGGTCATATCTGAGGTGAGAAGCTACTCTCAGGTCACCTCACCTGGGTGGGACAACATATTCACCAACATGTGTTTTGACAATTCATTTCTCTCACTTGTAATTTTTTTTTAAACTTTTGGCAATATTAGTGCTCCTAAAATCTCTGTCCTCTCAAATTTTTATTAGCCATTTCTATTGTTCTCAGAAAAGTTTCATAGTCTAGCTATAGTTCAGATTAAGGGCTGAATCTAACATAACTTGACTTCTCAAACAGTCAAATCTAGAGAGAAGACAGGCATGCTCATGAGAATGCTGGCAGATTTACTTCTATCTCTAGCCAAAAAACAGTCTTTCTCACACTATTTCAGTGTGTCCAGTTCAATCCAGGTCAGAAACCAGAAATGCAAAACATTCACCAATGTTTCTGGACCTTCAGAAGCAGATACTTGGGTGGCTGAGAACGTATTTATTTAAGCATGATCCTACTTAAATTCATTTACCCTGCCTGATTTTAAGAGATTATGAGAAGTAGAGTGCCCACAGAGAATGACTTTTTAATGTACCAATCAAAGTTCTTTTGTTTTTGTATGTTTCTAGGTGTTGTTTTAGTTTTTGGAATTTAGTAAGAATTCCATTTTATGATTAGACTTAAAAATGTAATTTTATATAAATTATTATTCAAAACAAAATATAAATATTTAACTTCTGATTCAATCTGTATATTGGTGAAAAAGAATATACGTGTGCTTTAAACAACAGTAAGGAACTTCTTTTGTGATGGCATGTATTTGACTCTCAAACGTAATGAACACAAAATATTAGATGTTATGTATGTTGTACTTTTAATTGGTAACTAGTACTTCCTTGTCTTAAGCTTATGAGATTTTGGCAATATTTACATAGATTCAAAATTCAAAATTTCTTATAGAAATATACAGTGGATTTTACTCTCTAGAAAAAATTCATGCAATGAATGACAACAAACTGTTCTAAATACATAGCCAAACCTGTATTATAATAGAAAATATAAAAATCTATATCAGAGTTTCTGAGAGTCTCTTCTAGGTTTAAAAAAAATGTTTCCTTCCTGTTTGTGCAAGCCCCCTCTTTAAAATCAAGAAAAGTGGTTTTGAGTAATACATATACTGTGAAGTCTGATGACATGAGCAATGGTAATTCAAGCCAGGGAATATGTGCAGTAGAGATTTCAGCCAGGGCACATGAGCAGTGGTGTTTGAAGGACCTTCCTTGTAATGTTCCACTATTAGTGATTCAGAGCCTGTTCTCTCTCAAACTTTTGGTTCAAAATCTTGAGTAAAGTATCTGATTGACCACTGGCCCAATTGAGGTGGAAAGGATGTGGACTTGGTATTCACTCTATAATTTCTACATGTATTAACTTTACTAATGTGTTATGAAGCAGATGCTTGATATGAGAAAAATAAATTAAGAGCATACTAAGGTATGACATGAACAATACTGGCAAAGTAAATTAGTGACCCACATAAAAAGAACTACAATGTTTATTATTTGGACTGATGTCTCATTATTAATTTGATTCTTAATCCATGAGCGGAAAAAGATATCAGTTTATAGGTTGCACTACTAGTCCAATAACATTTTGATATCACTGGAATAAGAACATTAGTTATATTTTTATTAAATTTCTGTATCATGTACATATTTTTTAGAAATAAGATCATTTAAAGATGAAAACACATTTAGTGGATAGCCGAAAGATAACATCTTTGTTGAAAACACACAGATTTAAATTTCTTTCCTTTTTTCTTCTTTCTTTTACCCTTCCTATTTTTCCTGTTTTATTTTTCAATTTCAACTTTTTATAGCTTATAATGGAAGTAAAAACATTTTTAGCTAGGCTTTTTAAGTTAAAGGACACTCAAAACATTATATAAAATATGCTATATACAACAATGGAATATATATATATATATATATATATACAATGGAATACTATTCTGCCATAAGAAAAGATGAAATAGTGCCATTTGTGACAAAATGGATGGATCTTGAGATTATTATGCTAAGCAAAATAAGTCAGACAGAAAAAGTGAAGAACCATGATTTCACTGATATGTAGTATATAAAACTGAAAACAACAGAAGAACAAGTCAAACAAATGAAGAAACAAAAACTCATAAACACAGACAATAGTTTAGTGGTTTCCAGAGGGTAAGGGGTAGGGGAGTGGTAGACGAGGGTAGAAGGGTTCAAATATATGGTGATGGAAAGAGAACTGACTCTGTGTGGTGAACACACAATGTGATATATAGATGATGTATTACAGAATTGTACACCTGAAACCTATGTAACTTTACTAACAATTGTCACCCCAATAAACTAATTAAAAAAAAAAGACTTGTTGCTTTGTGTAAAAAAAAAAACCATAGTTTTTTCTTAATATGTAGACATTGAAAATAATTTTTGTCTAATAAAAAATCATTTGTCAATTTCATGTATGGATGAATTGAAAATGGTTTCAAGTCTGTTTTAATCACTAGTCTTTACAAATATATTTGATTTTGTTTATTGGACAGCTTAATAATTCTGAAATAAACCAATGTAGAAAAAAACCAGCCATGTTATCATTATCCTAATAACTTATTTCATGAATTTTCAAACATCTCAGAAATTTCATTTTGTACCACATTCTGTTTTAAACAGTCAGGTTAATGACTTAAAATTAATCAATAGGGCCGGCCGAGTGGCGCGTTGGTTAAGAACTGGCTTGGGATGCCAGAAGGCCCCGGTTCGGATCCCACATATGAGGGCCAGTGACACTGCCCGCCACAGCTAAGATGCTGAACAACAGCTCAACCTGGAGCTGGGCTGCCATGAGTCGCCGGCGATGGCATAGGCTGCAGCCCCTGTGGCAGTGGGTTGCCATGGGCTACTGTGTGTAGCCAACAGCCAGCGTGAGCAGCTGTCCAGAAGCCAGCAACTGATCTGCCTCGCCCGGGAAGAGCGCAATGATGGTGCTAACTTGGGCCAGTGAAGCAACATCCTCCACAACTAGACTGAAGAACAAAAAGAACAACTTGTCTGTTCCCCTCCCCCAATTCCCCAATTTTAAAAAAATCTTAAAAAAAAGTATATTAAAAATAAAATTAATCAATAAAGTTTTTTTATAATAATGGCCAACAAAATGACGTATACTGGCAAAAGAGTTCACAGTGTTGCAAAGCAATTAAATTAATCTATTGACATCATGCATCATCAAGCTCTTTTCTTATTTCCCTAGGTTTATGGAGGGGGATATTTTCATATGTATTTCTAATTTCTTATCCAATTTGCCATGCTGGTACAGTACAATAAAGAGTTGATTTTCAACTCTAGAACATTATTTCATTTTTCCTTAGAGAAGTTGGGGGTGGGGAGAGACAGTGGGCAAATTTACTGGCAGTACTATCTAATTTCATCATTGTTTTAATTTAATTCACATATGTCTGACAAATTCAAAAAGCAGCTATTTTAAGCAAGACTAAAAGACTTTGTTGGTAACCCCTGAGGATTTAACTAGTTCTAGTTGAATCATCAGACACTGTATTTCCTTTCTCTTCTCTGTTTCTGCCCTTTTTTCACTGAGGTGTCTTATATTGGGCCAAATGTATTAACTTAAAAACTTCTTCGGATCACCTCTAAAGGACAGAACTGACTATGACCATGATCGTGAAGCTCCATTAACAAATCCCAGTATAACAACGGACCTGTAATAGTCAAAATTGGCCCCTGAGGCTTTTCATATATGCAGACCAACCATGACTTTTCACTGTTTCCAAATAATCTAAAAACCCAGTGATCCTTAATAATGATTGCAATTTATTTTAAAATTTACTTGTTAAAGTTAAACATCTCTCTATGGTATTTATTTTGTCAATTATGGTGCTTACTTGCCCATACAAATGGGTTTTTAAAAGTGAAGTTAGGTTCATCAACTTGCTAGCAGGTTTTGACTGACACATATTGGCTCTCTGTTTTCATATTACTTCATTTATTACATTATTAAATCAATTCTTACTTTAGAAGCCAAGAACATGTTTTATATTGCAATATGGTTGCCTCCCTTGAGTTCATTAGCTCATTTTCCTTCAGTTAACTCTGTATGCACTGCACCTTTCTCCTAACTTTTCTAAATCTGAAATCTTATTGCATGAGCTGGCAAGAGCACCCAGTTTAGAACTGAATTGTCAAAGAAAGTAAAAACTGAAAATGACCTTATTGATCATCTATCTTAGTTTTCTGCTCCTTGAGGCAAGGTAATGGCATGTAAGTCTTAGCTTAATATATACTTGTTGATTAACTCTGGAAAATACTTAGATTTGTGGAAAAATGTGATCCGCCTTTCAAAGACCTATTCATTATGCTATTGTGTTTTTAGGTCTTTCAAAAACTTTTAACAGGAAAAGAGAGGGCTTTGCTCTTCATTTGGAGTTACAGGACTAATTTATGATGGTGCTTAAAATGTATTGCTCTGACTGCTACTCCAGCATTCTTTCAATCCTACCAAGGTACAAAAATAGCCAAGTTACATATTTACATATGCTCATATTCATCTTAGCACAACTTTGTGTTCATAAATGATAGCAAATAAATACCCCTTAGACTTAATAAACTGAGCTTCCTATTCAACTGAAAAGCCACCAATTTCTTGCCAGTAGGTTTAATTTCGAGCAAGTATTTTTAAAAATGAGTAAAAAATACATACAGCCTAGTATTTTAAAATCCATTCTTCCCAAAAAGTCATTACTATTTTGTCTAACTTTTAGTATTGTCTTGTAAAACTGATCGATACAGAGTGTATCTGAATGAAAAACCCATGTTTTCAATACATAAATTTTCAAATGTTACCTGAATAATGAATCAATAGTTAGAACATACAGCCTCAACTAGTATGCATTTTGCCTTATGGTCAACACACTACCATATTACTTGCTTATGCTTGTATAAACAACAGCTAGAGAACTCAATTTTTGGCCTGTTATCTCTTTTTGATAATACTATGTTAAGCAATAAGAATGCTTTCACTGTCTTTTTCCAGGAAATCTTTTCTCACTGAATTTGAGACCAGAGATTTGTTTTAATGTTTTAAAAGTTCATAATTTTATCTTCTAAAAGAAGGAAGAGCAGATGAGGGTTACTTGTAATCAAACAAAGATTCTCCTGGATATTACTGACATGGTTACAAAAGTTTCATTTGCTTTTCTAGCCAAATTAGCAATTTGCTCTCATTTCCATGTTTCTCTATCTAAAAGGGAGGCTGCATATGCGAGGCTGTCAGCTTTTCCAGCAACACTCACAAATATTTTCCTTATGCTGCAAACTAAACCCTTGACTCAGTGTCTCACCCAGTAGACGTTATTCATTTGGAAACAACACAGCTGGAATTCAGAGTTTAGGTCTGATACCTTTCCTCCATGAGTTAAGTTGCAAAAGTAGGCCAAAATATTGAGTGAGGGAAGTACATTTAATAAGTTTCATTAAGGGAGAATCTGTCAATGCAACAACTTTCAAAGGCTGAAAGGAGGGGTGTTCCCATTGTTAGCAGGGTAACCAAAATCTTTGTAAGAGATATGAAATAGTATGTCATAGATAAAACACATTTTTCTTTTTAAAACTATTGCAGACTCGATTGGTTTATTCATCCTTTAAATATTACACCTTTGGTCAAATACATAAACACATAATGAAATCAATTGATTAATTTGAATTGAATAACCACCTTTTTTCTTTACCCCTCAATGGCAAATGGTGAAGGGTTAGTCTGGTGACATGAAAGTTTATGAAATTACTTATGAAACTGATAGCGTCATCAAAGAGGAGCCAGGATGTGGAACTACATTTAGTCCATGAAAGGTGTGAAAGCTGTGAGTATATCATATATCCAGCTATAGGAGATGTGGTAGAGCCATGGGGGAGAACTTGGCATCGAGGGAGTAGGTTGAAAGGAAGTAATTTCATTAGCAGTCAGTATCAAAGAGGTTCAGAAAGTAACACTAGGCTTTTATGAGATAATAAAATACTGTAACAAGGATTTCTGTAGAAAATAACATACAGAGATAACAGTCAGACATATGCATCAAGATGATCTTTGCTAAACAAACATGACATTAGCCACTGGGTTTGAAGAGTAGAGACAGTATTTTAGCAATGAAAAAAGGAGAGTTGGAAAAGTAAGACAGTGATACTATGCTAGAAAATTCTCCAGACTTTCTAGGCATGATCTATTATGCAGAAGGGAAGAAAAATGACTATTAATTTGGGGGCTAAATGAGGGGAGTTCTGAACTCCATAAAAGCAAAAGTATAGCAACAAAATAACAACAACACTGACTTTATGCTGTTCTAGATTTTGCAGATGTACTTTAATTATGTATGAGTCAGGATTTTTTCCAGCACAAACATGTAAAATAGTGGAAAGAACAGATGGAAGAAAAGGAAATTAAACAGAAAAACAGCAGTATAATGAAAAGGCCTAGAAAAATTCCGAGACACTTCCTGTTCTTAATAATCATGGAGTAGGTTATTCAGATTACTTATCCTGCTGGAAACAATTTAAAACTTAGATAAAACATTAAAAAATAAAATTGCTTCTTTAAAACTCTAAGAAAATGACAAGATTGTAAATAATTACCAATAACAAAACAAAAGGAATGGTACAAATCAAGGAAGCAAGCAAGCATAGAAGCTACTTTTTTCCTGTAGGTATTTGTTGACCTAGAAAATTAAAAACTTTCTTATGATGCAGGGGACAGAATTCAAAGCTGAGGGCACACATGAGGTGAGAAATCTAACAGGAGGCCCTCATGATGTCTTGGATTTTAAGGGCTATACCCTCCAGATTAATATAAACCAGAAGAGAAAAAGGAAACCAACTGTAAAGACTTTGAGTATCAAATCATTAGATGTAGACTAAGAAGTCATTCTCCCGACTGCAATAATGGGAAAAAAATAGAAAACTGAAGATATCTACAGAAAGTAAGAATCCATTAAAATGGTATACTATATTTGAAAAAGAGTCAAATTGAAATTATAGAATAAAGCCTCCATAGATATCTTTAAAAAGCAGAAAACAAAGTTATAGAGAGTTTATGACCTGGAATACAGGTTAGAAGAGATTATCTGAAGTACAGCATTGAATGATCAAAATACGAAAATTTTCACTTGTGACTAAAAGAGTAAACTGAAAATGTTTAGCATATGTATAATTAGAAGGCAGGTGTGGAGAGAGAGAGAGAGAGAGAGAGAGAGAGACAGGCAGGCAAAAGAATAACAGATAATGGAAGACTTGGGATTTTCTAGGGTTGATGAAAGATACTGCATTACTCAGAAACCTGTATCAATAATACTATGTAACAAATAACCTCCACATATAGTGGCCTACAGTAAAACAAATTTATTTTGTTATTCACAATTTTTTATATTGGTTGAGGATTAAGTTCAGTACTGTTCTACATGACTCTCATTTTGGGACTTGTAGCTAATTTGACATGCTCTTCTCCTGGTGATTGGTAACAGCACAAGAGGGACAAATTAAAGCATTTGATAGTTCATAAGGCCTTGGCTAGGTACTGATACACTCTGACTTCCTCCTTCATTTTACTGACCAAAGCACATTATATGGGTTAAGCTCATTATCAATGAGACATAGACATATACTCTGTCCAGTGTAAACCAAGGCATGTATAAGCAGGGAAAAAGTAATTGTGAGAATATAATAAAACATACCACCGACACCCCTTCACAATTTCAAGAAATTTAATTAATCCCAGATACATACATACACACATACATGAAAATCAAAGACAAGGGGAAAAGTTCAATATAGTCAAGGAAGACATGTTTCTTTCAAAGTAGTGACTATTAAACAGTCAACTGCCCTTTCAATAATTTTAGCCACACAACAATAGTAAATAATTTTTAGTATAAATTGACTAAAAACATGCAGGCTAAAAGACAAAGATTTGCTAGACTGGATGAAAAACAATCTAATTATAAACTACTTAGAAGAGATCCATCTATAACAGAAAATAGAAAAAATGAAATTTGGAAGATGGAAAAATATGTATAAGAACACTAGGTAAAAGAAACCTGTGTGCTCAATACAAACTTTTCATAAATGGTGATAAGCATATTAATCAGCCATGTGAGAATAGTTTTCATGTTTAAACTTCTTTCTTAATTCTGTGTCCTCTCCTTCCTTGGAGAAGAGCTTCCCTGTGCTTAATAATTATCTGGGATTTTCTCAGAATACATTTCCCATTAAATGCCCATTTCACAGCTATAAAAATCTTATTTTTGAATTACGAAAGCAAAAGTATCTTATTTTACAATTGAAAAAAATGCATCTTTGCCATTCTCTTGCATCTCTACTGAATAATAGCTACTACTAATAGAAACAATATATCATATATACTATTTACAGATTCAAATACAATTGAATATGTCCCAAAAGCCATTACCAATTGATATACTTTATATTTCATTTGTCCTTTGTACACTGACAAATATAGAATGCAAGCGACTTTCATATGCCATACCATCTTTTGCCTTACATTAGTCAAACTGAAATTATTTTTACTAAAAACATTTCAAAGATACTAATTCTAGATTTTAGGCAGATGTTACCAAGTCTAAATATTAATGAAAAACAGAATGGAAGAAATTAGATTGGATTGCATACGCTGAAATGTCTACAGTCCTAGCATTTGATTTTTTTTTAGATTTTAAGCTTATTTTTTTTCTGGAGTGTTCAAAAACATAGAGCTGGACATGTGCAAAATTATGAAGTCTGAAAGTAGCTGCTGTGGCTGAATTCAGAAGAGAAAAGGACATGGAGGCAGGAGGCATCATTCCAGGGCTGATATAACCATATAATGTGATGTGACCTTGGGCAAGTCACTTTACCACTTTGAATCTTGGGCTTTTCACTGATAAAATCAAGATAATAAAACATCCTGAGATTGGTCTGAGGGTCCATGGGAATATTACATGTAATTAAAATATTGGTTAATTCAAAATAAAAATATTAATGACGTTGTGCCTCTGATTCCCTTACCCTTAATTGATCTATGTCTGTGCTTTGGAGCTTTGCCTCATCTGAATAGCCCAATGACCCTATACTTCAACTGGATGCTCTTGGCCCAGTGCTCCACCTATATGCACTTTTCCTAGGAATACCCATATATCAAATCTCCTTGCTCCTTTTCCACATTCCATGTCTTCCAAGTTTTATCTAGAATGAGTTACCAAATACCTAAAAATGAATACCAATAGCTACCAGTCACATCTCTCTTGCTAAGTGTCTTTTGACAAAAGGCATCGGTCATTAATCAAAGATTTCTAGATGCCTAGTAATCCAAAAACTATGTGTGTTCCTGAGGACAGAAAGTTCTGAGATAATGGAGAGATCTGACCTCATTTATTCAACGAGCTTTCCTCTTCTTTTCAAGTAAGGGGTCAAGCTACGAAAAAAAAAATCTGTCAAAGGATGAAAAACAAAAACAAACGATGCATAAGTGCTTGAAAAATTACTTATTTTATACTATTTGTACATAAAATGTACAATTTCCTTATTTTCTAAAACTGATTTTTTTCCTCCCTATCACTCTCAACCATTCAGTAATTGCAGGGTGGGGAAAGTTAAATACAAATCAGTTTAGTTAAAAACTTATATAAAATTGAAGAGTCTCTTTAGATTTAACTCAATCATTTGGAATAATAGCTCAGAACTACCAGATTCCTCCCGTGAGAAACTAGGAAGAGGCATTTTGATGCCTCTTGACCTTTTGATGACAGGGGGAAAACAATCCCCTAGCTTTATGCTGCTGCTCAGATGCATGCGAGGGTTTTCCTTTGAAATATGGATGAGCTGACCTGCCCAAGGTCAGTCTGTTGGGGATTGCTGATTAAGTTGTGGCCTATTTATTCTTGGTTTGCTCAGACCTGGGGTTTCCTTCTTTGCTGACTTATCCTCCTTTGAACTCTTGCTAGAGCTCTACACCTCTCTGAATCTTTGCCTCATCCCCCAATGTCTCCTGGCTGTCTAATCTCTCACATTTCCACAGCATGTCAGGATCCATGACAGATCTGCTGGCTCTAAATTTGGCATCCATGACCCTTATAAAATGAAGACTTTTCCCTGCTTGACTGCACCAAGCCTCCCTCATAGATGTACTGGCAAGGACTCTTTCTTGGCGTGAATCACCTTGTAGATCAATTACTTCTCCAAAACCCTCATTCCTTTGGCATTCTCAATTTAACACATTCATCACATTCCAGGCCAATGTCCAGAGAGGGAAGGATTGGATCTATAAATCTCAGCCACCAGCAACCCCTCCACTCTCCCATTTGTTTTACCACAACTCCTGAGATGGGAAGTGGATGGCTGTACTCCACGGTTTTCTCTGACTACCTGAGTAGACATCTCAATCTACTTCCCTGAAACTGAAATATTAGATGGGATAGGGAAAGAGAAAAATAGTGTAACTTGGAGATTATTTGAAAAATATTACTCTTGTTACACCAAGAGAAAAGGTAAACAGCATCTTGTTGAAATCTAGCCAATACCCTTCACAAGCGTCTCTTGCAATTTTTTTCTTTCTCCACTCTTTCTTATTCTCCTATGGCCACTCCTATCAGTCTTTTTTGGGATAATCTTTTAACTCCTATTAACTGGTGGTGTCACCTGCATTTTGTCCTTAGACTCCTTCTAGTCTCAAACTTCAATCTCACCCTCCATGATCTCAACCACTTCCACAGCTTCAGATAGCACATGTTGACTTTACGGTCCCTGGAATGAGAGATATGTTTTATTTTCCTATCCCTATTTTGCTTACATAGTTATTAGCAGGTGATGGGCACTCAATAAATAATTGTTAGTGAAATGAGTTCATGTTCCGCTATAGCTGAGAAATTCTTGAGGCTGTTCTGTTTATTTCAAGTAGAGGTGGAAATTAAATGCAAACAAAATGCAAATTATACATACATTTAGTGGTTACAGACAACTTTTTTTTTCCAATATAGAGAATTTCCATATAATAAGAGTATTTAGATGAAAAGTTAAACTTCTCATTATAGAATTTTGGTCTTGGCTCATTGTCCTTCAGTCTGTAAAACTGTGTGATTCATGGTCACACACAGATAGACCAGAAATGGTTCCAAGTCATACAGGAAAAATGAATTTATTCATCCCATATTATATCATCTTAACTAAAGGAGAAAGAATAGCAAGCAACCAACTGTTAATCCAATTGTATATATATATATATATATATATATATATATATATATATATATTTGATTATCAGGGCTTTGTAAAGCTCAAAACTATTTAGAACCTCAAATTTAAAGAGTAAAATTAAAAAAAAAATCACCTCCAGTACTGATACAGAGCACGTGCACACACGCAAATTACAAAGTAATTGCTAACTACGTGTCAGAGGCTCATATTTTACCATGAAGTGTGTGTTGGAAATTCACTCCTCAGACCTTTTCTGCTGCTCTTTTACAAGGGAATTAATTGACTAGCTAATGATTTAAAAATCTTAAAGTCAAAACTTCTTATTTTCAAAGAAATGTCTTTGAAATTAAGTAGAAATTATACTCTCCATTTGCATGTTAGCTAAATAAAACACTATTAATTAATTAGTTAAAAGATTGAAAGTTGGGCCGGCTGAGTGGCTCAGTTGATCAAGAGCTCGTTTGGGACGCCAGCTCTGAGCAGCAGGGCTGCGGTTCGGATCCCACATTAAGAGCCAGTGACACTGCGCCCTCTACAGCTAAGATGATGAACAAACAGCTTGACCTGGAGCTGGGCTGCTGTGAGTCGCCAGCTATGGCATAAGCGGCAGCAGGGCTGCAGTGGGCTGCCATGAGCTACATGGGTGGCTTGCAGCTGGCAAGAGCTGCTGTGAGCTGCAGTGAGCGGCTGACCAATGACCAGCGACCGATTGCCTCACCTGGGAAGAGCACACTGATCATACCAACATGGGCCAGTAAAACGACGCCCTCCACAACTAGACTGAAGAACAAAACAGCAATTTGTCTACCTGTCTATTCCCCTTCCTCGATTCCCCAATGCTGTTCCCCTGCTCCAAATTTAAAGATTTTTTTTAAATCTTTAAAAAAAAAAATTGACAGTTGATGGACTCTTCCCCCTGTTCATAAGTTCTTTTGTTTTAAAATAATTCAGGTTGTTAATTTTCTCAACTGTGAAATAAAAATGGAAACTTTTCAATTATATTTTTTAGCATAGAAAACAGCTACATATGGGCTAACAGCTGCGGTTTGAGTATTCTTAATATATTCTATAAGAATATATTACTTCTTGTTTTAACTTTAGCCCTCATTGAGTCACATATATAAATAAGCTTATACTATACATATATAAAACAAATATCCAAGAAAAATGACTCCAATAAAATATTTAAAATATTTGTGTATCTTTCAACATACTATATTTTTTTCAGACAACATGTGATAATGACAGGAGGTGATTAGTAAAGATATAGAAACTACCCTAATAATAAAAGGGATACTTCCAACACCTCCAATTATAGGATTTGATGCATGATTCCAAATTGCACTGATAATTTCCATTTGCAAATTCCTTGAAATAATTATAATCAGAGAAATACCACGTCTATTCATGGGAAAAACACAGATCATGTGAGTGAGACCATTTTCTTAGGTACTTACCCTCTCACAGATTGATTTTTCTTTATTAGCAAAATAGCATTAAATTGATTTTTAATCAATATTTACATTCAGACTCAATAAATAAATTTTATACAATTTTCAATAATGGAAAATATGTGAATCTGAATTCTTATCTGCATCTTTAACTGGTGCATGGTAAATATTCTATAACAATTGATTAAATGCATCAGTACACAGGATTTATTTATCTGCTAGGAAAACTTCCACAATATATTTCCAAAATGTTTAATTATATTTTCTTCAGACAAAATTCAACTCTATAATGCTGTGACTCCTTTCGCAAGAAGCATGTGGATTATATGTGAGCCTCTACCAATCTCTATTACATCCAGCCATATATATATGTATATATATATATGGCTGGATATAATATATCTGGATAATAATATATGGATATATATATATATATGTATATATATATATATATACATACATACACACATACACATATGTATATATGACAAAGAAAAATTGTAAAATGGAATTTTGGTTTACTTGATGTTAAATTGCACAGTATTAATGCTGCAAAGATGATTTTTAGGAGGGTTCTTTGCATGTTTGTGTTTGTGTGAGAGTGGAAGAGAATACTAAAATGATTAAAAACTGGCATCCTCTAGCTTTCTCCATTTTAAGAAGCAGTATAGTCTTATGTGTTTTTAGCTGGATACAACAAAAAGTTTTCTTTTTTCACTTGATTTGAGCGTCTGTTTGTTTATCTTTTCTCAGGCAGCTTCTACAAACACAGCATTGCAGTGACCTAACATATTACAGAATTAGCCTTTGTTTACTTTCCCCCTATTTAACCACCCACAAGCTGAGGCAGAGATGTATTTTACATTTTCCTATAACCAAAACCACATGGAGGAAATACACTTCCTTGGGCCTCTTTAAAATCATGAAATGAAACCCTCCTTGGATTCTATCTCCAGCAAGCCACAGATGATCTTCTGCTTGTGAATATGTCTCAGTTCTTAAGCACGCTCCAGGGAATGCTGTAGCTGACCTAGAAAAACGCAGTCCCAGAACACACAATTACAGATCTTAGAGCTGAAAAGGGCCATAGAGATCAATGGAAACCAAACACTTCTTGCCAGTGAGGAAGCTGAGGCTCAGAGAGGTTGAGCTGTTGCCTGTGGTTAACATTCAAACCGAAATGAGGTGGTGAATTGGTTTTCAGCGAGGGTCCACTCCATTTATCCACCGTATTCCTACGGAACATATCACTACACATTTGACTCAGCAAGGGGTCTATTTGCTGAACTGTACAATTCTACCACTTTGATTTATAGAATTCACTTTATATACCTAACACTAGCAAGCCACTTCTGCCTTGACCTCAGTTTCTTAGCCCCTCATCCAAGACAGTTGCTGGAATGTTGCCTTGTCTGAGCATGAGAACGACTTCACGCTGGTCTATTTTGTTAGATGTAATACTGTTCTCCTGGGTTTCAAGAGAGATTCCTACTCATTAATAATAAATGAATTTTTGTGATAAAATATGCATTTTAGTTATTTCTACATATCTCTGAATAATAATAATGTTTTTATAACAATCAAGTTTTGATCATATAAAATTATCAGATTTTATAACTTTTATATTGCAAAAATAATAGACAGATAATGGTACTGCAAAATTGATTTCTGGTTTTCTGAAATTTAAAGCTATGTGTTTGATGATCCAAATAAACAGTCCCAAGTTTGCCTCAGAGTTTTAACTCCATATCTAAAGTAATTCCAGGCTATGTAAGTAAACTTTCCTCTTCCAAGAGAAAAATAACTGTTATTTTTGTTGTTGCTAAACCCCAAGGAGGCAATAGATATGCTGATTTGAGATTACACAGGTAATCACAAGCCTCAGGAGTAGAGAGAGGACTAAAGCCACATTAGCTTGACTACCTCACTCAACAGAAGCATCTCAGCATTCCAATTCAAGCAATGGCTTTTTCCTTTGAATAGTAAGTAACACTGTGGGCCATTTTTAAATCTAACCTTGCACTAAAAGACTATGCAGACTGATTAAATGTTCTTCCGTTCCTTCCCTTTCTGAAAGTCTTCCTCAATTACTCCACACCTTTCCATCAAGCAAGTTACATTTCCAATGGGTCATATGTAATGACAAATCAGTGTTCCTTTTTGTCCTTCTTTCTAACATCTTGAAGAAAAAGATTCTTGTCCCAAGGATATAATGGGTTTTTAAGTATTCAACTGATTCACTTTTAATATTTCTCAAGATTGACTATGTCACACCAAATTATTTTATTCTGCACCATTATTGTTTCTTTTAATTGAGATATAACTGATAGATAATGCTGTGTAAGTTTACGATGCACAACGTGTTGATTTGGTACACATATACGTATTTCAGAATGATTACAACCATAGCATTAGCATAGCGCTTCTATCATGTCACATATTATCTTTTCGTGTGTGTGTGGTGAGAACATTTATGATCTACTCTCTTAGCAACTTTCAACTATATAATACAGTATTATTAACTATAATCACCATGCTGCACATTAGATCTCTAGAACTTATATATCTTCTAACCGGAAGTTTGTACCCTTTGACCAACATCTCCCCATTTCTCCTACTCCCCAGGCCCTGGTAACCACCATTCTATTATCTGTTTCTATGAGTTCAGCTTTTTAAGATTCCACATATAGGTGATATCATACAATAGCTGTCTTTCTCTGCCTTATTTTATTTTATTTATTTATTTTCTTAAAGATTTTAGAGGGGAATTGGGGGAGGGGAACAGTGTTGGGGAATTGGGGATGGGGACCAGCCAAGTTGTTGTTCTTCAATCTTCGTTGTGGAGGGCGCCAGTTGCCATCTGGCTTCCTGTCAGCAGTTCGTGGCAACTAAACTCAAGGTGCTATGTTCAATCTTAATTGCAGGTGGGTGACACCCATGTGGGAGTCGAACCAGCAGGCTTGTTGTTAAGAGCGCACGTTCTATCCACTGAGACATCCAGGCGGCAGCTTAGCTCAAGGTGCCAGGTTCAGACTTAGTTGCGGGTGGGCACAGCCCACTATCAAATAGGCAATCTTGCTGTTACACCAGCTGAGCCACTTTGCCACCTGTTGGCAGCTCAGCGGCAGCTTTGCTTGCGCACAGCGTCACTGGCCCATGTGAGAATCGAACCAGCGGCCCTGTTGCTCAGAGCTCGTGCTCTTAAGCCAACTCTTAACCAACTGAACCACTCGGCCAGCCCCTCTCTGATTTATTTTACTTAGCATAATATCCTCAAGGTCCTTCCATGTTTTCACAAATGACAGGGTTTCCTTCTTTCTCATGGTTGAATAATATTCCATCACATCTTCTTTATCCATTCATCTATTGACAGACACTTACATTGTTTCCATATCTTGGCTATTGGGACTAATGACGCAATGAAATTCAAAGTGCAGATGTCTCTTCAAAATTCTGTTTTCATTTCCTTTAAACAGGAGCAAGAATTCTGGATCTTCTGGTAGTTCTATTTTTATTTTATTTATTTATTTATTTATTTATTTATTTTTAATTTATTTTTTTTATTGTTAGTTTCAGGTGTACAGAACAATACAATAGTTACCCTTTT